>NW_005842586.1:132440-151993 GCF_000455745.1 Alligator sinensis
ACCATATGACCCTTCCTTCCTCCACACCCCTTCCCGCCACTACAGACTTACCAGCCAGACTCCGGTCTGCAAGCTGCCGGGCTGCATTCCTGTAAATTGGCTATTGGGTTGGTATTAGCCAATATGACTGATTGATTAATAATCGGTCATCAGTATCGGCCAAGAAAACCTTCATCAGTGCACCCCTACCTACTACTCTTTCCTAACCCACCTTGCTAAAGAGGGGAATTTGCTTTGTGCTGCCCTCTCTACCTGGGTGGGCTGTATAGTCCTTCCCATTGCAATAATACTGTGCATTAGGTTGGAAACTGGATGCCTGGGGTCTGAGCTAAATTGCCTTTTGGTTTAAGTGTGTGTCCTAGTGATTGATTTACATGTTGCTCGGAGTACATTGCAGCCATTGCTGTTGCTGGCAAATCTGTTTGCAGTGCTGCCTAATTTCAGATGCATAGCAGCTGAGAAATGGTTTCATTCAAAGCTGGTCTCCTGTAGGATGTCATACATGGGCCTCCTGTTTATGTATCCTTAGTCAGCTGCCATTATTCATGTGAACGCCGTATGGTCTCTTTTATTTCATTTCAAAATTGCTAAATTGTCTGGTAAAATCTGTGATCAAAGTTCGTGCCAGTGAACCGTACTTCAGTGCAGGGAAGTTTTTCTCTGTCTCTTTCTCTAGTAGTATTACTATCCAACGTCTGCCCTGAATACATTGGGGTAATTGTGAATACCTCACCGCTTCAATACCTGGGAACAACTTGCTACAAGGAGTTCAAATTAATACATGACCAAGCCATATAGTTCCCTGAAATTACTCCCCAGTGCTTGTTATCAGCACGTTAGTGGTGCTAGTCATATCACCTCATGCTTCTTAGTGGACCACATGATCGCAAAGGGTGTGGATATACAAACGGTTTATCTTGGGCCAAATAGGGTCGTGCTTCTCTGTGCGTCACCTGCTTCACAGTAATTCCCTTTGTTTGCACTCTGACCCTGTGAGAATTGAGAACTAACCCATAAAAGCTCCCGTTCTTTCATTGCAGTGTGGCTTCCATTTACCTTGGGTAAGAGCACCCACATTGGGCAGTTACTGCCGAGCAGCTGATGTCTGCTAGATGCTGCTCGTTTGCCCTACACTAAATTATATATATGTCCATGCCCAAACCAGGGGATGGGGCCACAGGTGAGATCCTGTGGCTGCATAGTGTTTGAGAGTTTCCTCAGCTTCCTCTCTGTACAAAAAACTTTTTTTGTCCTTGTTACAGTTCCCTAAATATTACTTTTCAGTTTGCAATGGTGATGTGGCCTTAATCTCATGCACACTAAAGGAAAGGGTGACTTACTCGGTCAGTGATCAAACTGGAGATAGGCTTGTTGAGTCATGTCAGTATTGCATAAGGGTGAGGGCACAGCCACTGATGATATGCAGTACTGTCAAGGCAATGTAAAACTAAACATGGGACATGTTAAGTTCTTATTGCAGGACTTGAAGGGTGATAATTTTTTCTATGGGGACATCTGAATAATTCCGCTTTATTGGTTATCTTCACAGAACCACCTGCAGACTGATAGGAACATATATCAGCTTGGCAGCATGTTAACCTAGTGCTTGATGAGGTTAGTTTAGGAATATGAGAGGGCAAAGACAAAACAGTCCAGAGGTTGGATAATAGGACTGAGAATCAAGCCTCCTGGCTCCTGTTCCCATCTCTGCTACTATCTTGCTGTGTGACCTTAATGTCAGTCAGTCTGTTCCTTGGGTTGCCCGTTTGTAATGTGGATGTGACATTTACTTCCTTGCTGTGGAGGCTTACCAAATTGTAAGTGCTTTGAAATCTTCCTATAAGCAGCAGTACAGAATTGCAAAATAGAATGATGATGATTATTAAATGCATCTCCAATGGACTGATAGTAAATCTGAAGTGGTAATAGTCTAAATTAGGATCATGTACCAAGTACTATAGAAAGAAATCCAGTACTTCCCTGTCTGAGTAGTACGTGACAAATGACAAGTCAATAATGCCCTTTGCAAACTGGCTCACTTATTAACCAATAAACAGACTGTTCTGGGCTTTAGCTGAAAAATCTCTCTGGGAGGTAACAAATGCTATATACTATTTTTCCTTCAGCTCTGAGGTGAGAGGCCAGTTAGCAGAGAGAGATGAGAAAGCAAATGAGCACTTCCATTAGACAAGGTAGAAATCCACAAGTTGTGAGCTCCTTATCTTTGAGATTAATTTATAAGCTTAGTTGAGTGAGCTGCTTTGATATGAGGAGGTTATAAACACCTCCTTGTATCAAATCCCAATATCATGTGGCCTCACAAAGACAACCCTGTAAGAATGGAGAGCTGGAAGTGGTCAGTCAGTGTATACTGGCCTTGCATCTCAAGAGGGCAAAGTTTACATCACAGGAGGGTGATAATTTTGGTCTGGTCCTAGTCTTCTATTTATGCACTTCATCAGATGACCATCCAGTATTTCTTTGTGCACAGTGATTACCACCAGCCTCTGAGTGTGGATTGGCCCAACTATGTGGGGAAAGTTGCTTAGCATCTCTTGCGAAATGGTTTGGATCTCACTAGTGCCTATAAGGCCTTCATTTTTAGGAATATTAAACTTAACTACAAATGAAAATAATAAAAAAAACCCAGGAATGCCTGAAAGGAACTTGATGTTCTCTCTTCCTCCCTGTCATTATTTATTGGCCATCCAGCAAGCACCAAATCATCCAATACATTTTTTTTTCTTGCACTGCAAGGCAGGGTGGTGCAATAGGGAGGGCACCTAGGAGAAGTGGCTTTAATTCCTAGCTTGGCTGTTGCTTTGCTGGGTACCACTGGGTGGCTCGTTTCTAGCCCTGTGCCTCCATTTCCTATCTGTAGAGTGGGGATATTGTAAACTAATCTCCTTTGTAAAGCCTATTGGAGAGCTACAAATGTAAACCACCATACTGTATGTACTATGCTAGTAATAGTAGTACTATAAAAGGGTGGATTTGGTCCTGTCTCCCATCTCTGACTATAGTGCTGATATGAGTTTGCAGTGACTGTGGCTGCTTTGACTTACCAAGACAAGTCACAGTAGTCCTGTCTAGACTAGTCCTGTGCAGTGATATTCATTTATTGAGCCCAAAGCACTTTACAAAGAGGGAAATGAGGCACAGAAGCTAAGTGACTTTTGCACAGTCACATAGCAGAGAAGAGAGAGTGGATTTCCTGTCTTGTCAGCTTGTTTTCTAGCCGCTGGATTGTGCTTCTTCCAGGCTGTGGTTAAGAACCATAACTCATCCCAAACCTCCAAAAATTATCATAGATTTTCTTGTGGTATATTGGATGTGGAGGGTAGAAACCCAACTGGATGAAGTTCTAACACTATTTAATCCGTAATAAACGAGGGCTGCAAACTTCTGGCATATACAGGTTTCTGGCTTAGATGCAAAAGGGTGTGCACCCTTTTGTCACATGTGCAGGAAGTTTTCATTGGCTGTTTGCACCATTTGCATGCTGCTTGCTGTAATAAAATGTGTACACAGGCGTTGGTAGAGCAGGGAATTGTCCTGCCAGCACTGAGCAATTTTCAGGGAGACTGTTCAATGGGAGTACTATAAAATACATATATTTTAAGAGGTATTACCCCTTGGGAATATAGTAGTTTATTGATTTTTTTCCAGTGGCCTTCCATTGTTTTAAATTAACATATCTCCCTGCTTCCCCACTACCTGTCTCCACATAGCCAAACTCTCCTACATATCTGTGGTGGCATGCGAGTGGTCCCATTAAACAGTCTCCCTGAACATTGTTCAGTGTTGGCAAGACGCTCTCTCGCTTGCTCTCTCGCTTGCTCTCTCGCTCTCTCTCTAATGGAAAGTGGTGAACCTCACAGTTGAGCTACCTACATATTCATGACCTGGCAAGTAACTAGTACTTGTTGCCTTCTAGCTTGCCATGCCATATGGAAATGGTGTCATATCCCCCTTGTTCAGTGGATGGGCTAAAGCTCAGATGATCTTGAGCAAACCAGACAATCCATTGCTTGTGATGCTTTATTTGTCTTTTCCAGCTATCTGCTTTTTTGCCACTAAATATAATTTCCAGGGTTGAAACTGTCTGCTTTTTATTACTGCTACTCCAGAAACTAGATGCCATGAGCTAGAGAGCAGGCTATGCTCTTCAGTAGGATGAGAAGAACTCATAAGGCCTATGCTTCTAACAGCCCTTAAAGACCAAGATGGGGGTGATGAGGCTTAAATCATCATCTTTAAAAAGGCTTGCGCCAACCTTCAGTTGACAGCAGCATGTGTGTCTGTTGTGAGCTGTCCCAGTGCTCAACCTGCTCAAGACGTATGGGACAGACTTGGCATGTCCTCCTCTTTCTGATTTTGTAAGCCAAGTTCTCACTACCCAAGTAAAACCAAAACTGTAAAAAACAGTCTATAGGAAGAGTGAGGACAACTTGTCTACCCTTTTGGGAGTGGGAAAGGGAGGGGGCCTTTTAGAGGAGGAAAACAAGCCCAGCTGCTGAACTTCCATGACTACTAGAGGGAACTTGATATGACCACTTTGAGGGGCCTCTGCTGCAGCCTCATAGAGGTGGGTCTCAGTTGCAACTTGCCAATCTTTGTTAATGGTTGAGCTGTCTGATTGTCTAAACCTATCCTAAAATGAAGACCTGTTCATAGCTTCCCAGTAAACTGACAATATGGAGCACTGAAATACTTCTGACGACTCTCTGTGCATTGGATCAGGTGCTTTCAGGTTGGCAGAGAACACTTAAATAATCCTTTTTCTTTGATTAATAGTGCCACTAAGCTTTTGGGCAGGAACATCATGTCTAAAGACTTTTAAGATGACTAGTAGGTACTTCATTTTGGTCTACTGATTTTTATTTTTTTGTGCTAGAAAGGGTTTCAGGATGTGTGCTTCTGCTACTACAGCTGACCAGTGTCTCTTCAGAAGAGTTAAAGGGGTAATGCAGTGCATTTGGAGCAATCCTAAACTCTGGAATATAGGTCTGGTTGTGTTTTGCTGACTGGGCTAATCTAACATGGATTTCATAACATGGATCTAAATTCCATTTGATAGAAATTGTCCAGGGTCCTTGGGTGCCTCCTACCTGACTCATAGAATCAGGCAAGAGGAGAACCAGTACCAGCGTGAGGTCAAGCAGGGAATAGGCATTAGGCATGCTCTGTAAATGCACGGCCAATTTAATTTGATGCCTCAGTGAATATTTTCTTGCTGGCAGCACTCTTCACCCCCCCCCCCCCCAAAACAAAACAAAACAAAACACAAAACACAAAACAACAAACAACAAAAAACCAAAAAATGAAAAACAAAGCATTCTCTTAGCCACTGCAAAGTCTGGTATTCCAAGGAAAGTTTATGACTTTGAGAAGTGAACGTATCTTTGTTTTTGTCTTGTGTTAAAGGCTGTGACTAGGAAAACTTTTGTTTTGATTAGAACAAAATGCTTTCAGCCTGCCATGGCTGTAAGGGACTTGGATGGGTAACTTCATTCAGTGGAACTGCTTTCTAGTCTGTCACATTAAAGATGATGGCTTGAATGGTGGAAAGTTAACGGGCTTATTAATTTGTCCTCCAGGGCTGCTTTTTGTGAACGGCTTCCATTCCACCAGCCCTGTTTTAAAAAAAAAAAAAAAAAAAAAAAAAAAGTTACATCACCACCATGAGGCTTCTGCTATGTGCTTTAAATGATTGCTTTAAGTGTGAAAAATTTAAGTCTTTTTTTTTTTTATTTTTTTCTCCTCCTACCTGGAAATCTGTGGGGAGCAGTAGGTGTTCTGCTATTCTTGGTCCACAAGCTCCATCCGTCTTCCAGATAACTATTCTTGTTGGAGCATTTGTTGTCACCATAGACCTCACTTTCTGAGGATGGGCAGCCCAGGAACTTCCTCCTGGAGATAATACCAGGTCTTTCTTGGATGATGGGCAGATTATGGTGGTGGGGGGGGGGGGGGGGGGCGTTGTTTTTAAATTCCCTCTGTATCCAGCAGCCCACACACTCCTAAGAATCAACCTTCTGTTGTGAGAATATACAACAGCAAAATCCTTGGAATATCAGTAACGTGTTATAAATTTTGCTTTTGCAGAAGGCATGAAAACAAGTAGAATTGAAAAATGAGGGAACCAGCAACATGAAATATTAAACTTATTAACTTAGTAAAACAAACTCTGCTTAGATGAGTTTTGAGCATTACACTTGCCCCTAAGTCCTGCTTGTCAACTGTTGTGGTTTTACAAACATTTTCCTGTTTTTAAAAACTGTTTTTCTGTTTAATGCTGTTGTACAAGCTACCCACACACAGAGGTGCTGTTAATTAAGGGCCTGATTTTTTTTTTTAATTTTTTTTTTTTTTTTTTTTTTGCAAATGATCATGAGATAGTCATGCACATGTGTCTTCAGAATTAAGTGCTGACTAGTCTGAGAAAAGGTTATTCAGAATTGTTGACAAAAGCAGTTTGGACTATAGGCAAAATGTTTCATTCTCTATTATACTAATCTCATGTGGCAATAGCAAGTTAAAAAAAGTTGAATGTTGAGTTAATAGAGTCGTCTTAAAAGAGCAAAATGAAGCTTATGTGTGAGGTTGAAGATGGAAGGTAGCATATCCAAGTGAGAGAGTTTGAGCATTGGGAGCCAGGAGGACGTCCTATATTTTTACCTCATACTCAATACTAACTTCCTCTGTGGCTTTAGCTGGTTCTTAAGCCTCTTTCTAACTGTTCCTCTCCCCTCCTACTCTGTCCTCTTGTAATATATAGATCTACTTAACAGGGGTATTAGAAAGGGCAATGCTGGTGAGATGTTTGAGATGGAAAACCCCCTATGTATACATGTTAAATTTTATTCTTGCTCTTGTTGGTACATATTTTATTAGCATATAAAATATATTTAAAATGTAGCATAATACAGTAAAATCTCTGCTATTCGGTATTTCACCAACTAGAATTTCTGTATTAACCAGAGTTTTCAGCCGGCTGGCCAGACGCAGGGGGGCGGGGGAAAGTTTGCATGTGGTGGCAGCTGCCACTGCCCACCACCCTGTACTGCTGCTGCTGTACTCTGTTATCTGAAAACCCTGTTGGGTTATTTAAAATAATCTTAATTTTTTTTTTTTCATCCAGCCTTTTTTAGCACTTATCCTGGTATTTGCAGGGGTGGATGTACTAGGGTCTTTTAAAATGATGTTGTAGGGTCTAATTGTCCTTCAGCTTTTCTAGCTATTTTTTTCAGGTGAATGGCACCCTGGTCATCACTTCCTTTGTCACACACATCATCCATCTGAACAAGACTTTACTTTCTGCAATGCATCCAGATCTCAAACTGGAAATCCTCAGTCGCTCTTTGAATTCCAGTTTCATTGCTGGCCTTCTGCCAGCAGCAGGGCTGGCACAGAGCTTTCCTAACCGCCAGGCTGGAAATCTAAACAGGAGGATCTGCTCAAAAGTCCTTGTTTCTTCTTGTTTGCTTTTATGTCAAAGATTAGAAAGAGGAAAACTTCTATGTTGCCTGGGTCAAGCTGAACTGCAGCCCAGGGACAGCTCCCTTCCCAAATATTGTCATGAAACCTAAACGTCCTCCAGCTTGTTGCTCAGGCCACTGGAGCCTGTGGTTGGAAATAGACAGTTGGTAAAGCCCAGAGAAGGAATGTGGAAGGTTAGTTGATCGAGGTGAGTAAAAACGAGCTGAACAGACAAGTTAAACTCCCCAAGCTGCAACCTGCCCCTCTTATTGCTTTCCCCTTCCCGCATCTCTTCTCTTCAAGTTCACGTTTGTAGTCGTCAGCACGCTACCAGGATTCTTCCACTTCAGTAACTGGTTAGCAGTGAACAGATTCATGTTTACTTTACGCAAGAAGAAAAAGCAAGTTTCATAGGATGTGGAGAGGGTTGCTGCTTTAAATTCCAATAGGACTTCTGTCTCGCCTGTCTCATGTTTCAGCCATTTTAGTGGATAGTCCCATTGCTTACATATATACCAGACCATGCTCTTACAAGAGCAGGTTGTTGTTCTGCTGCCCTTGTATCCAGTGATCCCCACTGGATCAAGGGGATCAAGATGGTCTTTGGAGGTACCGGTATTATTCCCATGAAATAAGTACAAAGCTTTTTGGGTTTCTTTCCACCCCACCCCACATTTGTAAATATATGGGAATATCTAGGGGATCTGGTTTAATATGGATGATGGGAAGGAGTATATTCTCATATGACTGCAGTGGTATGGCAGAGACTAGGGGAATAACACCAACGCCTGCTTGTGGGAGCTGTTAAGTCCTTCTCTAGGATTTCTGTTCACCTGGCCATATGATGGTGTTCATCTTCAGTGGGGTTTCCTCCAGCTATGTTTGTATAGCAGTTCCCTATCAAAGGATGGAGGACTTGCCATGAGCAGATGATAGTGACTTGGCACAGCCCTTTGTCCTGTGAATATTTTGAAGAAGAGAGCTCTTCTCTATGCACTGAAGATGACATTTTTCTTTGGTGATTGCTAAAGGTTAACTTCCTAGGACTCTTATTCCTGTTCCAAGTCCTTTTGTTTACACAGGCAATGCATGCCTTCATTGTTCTGCATTGGCAGCCTCTGTATTTTACCATTCCTATGCACGTAGGCTTTTCAGGTTGCCTGAGGGACAAGAGCAGGACAGCAGGAGAATGGTACCTGAAGTGAGTTTGGTGCCAAGGAATTTCATGTTCCTTGATAAACAAAGCCTCTCTCTCAGGTACTTGTGTGCGTGCAAAGAGGCTGTTTATCTGGCTGCCATGGTGTGCAGATCAGGTCAGTTTATTGTTTTGTGGAATCCTAGAATAACTTGCATTGGGCTGCTTAATCTCTGGGGGGGTTGCTTTTTTATAGCACTTTACCTTCATGTTGTGTTGATCTTCCTGCTAGTTGGCAGGGGTGGTTAGAGCCTGGTGTGTCTCCTTCCACCAGGAAGATGAAGAGCAGGCTACTGGAAAATAGCTTTGAAGTGCTTGTCTTTCAAACTCCTACCTTCAATGAAATGGACTTGGTACCATTCCCTTGCTCAGTGATTGGGTGATTTTTTTTTTTAATGTATTTTTATAATTCTTGTTAGGAACAGAGCACCATACAGCATACAATGGGGTACTGAAGAGAATATAAGTCCTCAACTCTGGGAATGCAAAGTGTAGCCTGGGCCAGAACAATACAAAAAGTGTCAACTACAAGAAGGTAAAGAGACTGTTGCTGAGCAGTTGAGCATCAGAGTGCTTCATGAAAGCTGGTGCTTTATGGAAGGATCAGAAGAGAACAAGGAGAGATGTTTTACAACATCAGAGGATGGTCTGAGTGTAGGGGTCAAAGTGAAAGATGATGAGGTTGAGAGTGGGATGGGTGGGCGGAAGGGTAAACAAATCTGCGCTGTGTCCTGATGAGTTTGAATTTAATGCAGTAAAGCAGCCAAGAGAGATTTGGAGAGTGAGAACTGTGAAGTGGTTGCTACAGAGTAAATAAAGAGTTAATACACACTCCAGGAAATCTTCAAGATGACTGCTGTTATTTTATAGAGCTATCAAGCCATAATACAGATGGTGGTTGTGTCGAATTTCAGATTCCTGCCTTGCTCAGTCTATTTATCTTGGGTATGTATGTCACTCCCATGCTGTAATTCCGTTATGTGTAATGTATTTATCCTTTATATAGTGCCTTTCTGAAGTAGGGGATTGCCACTATCTCTGTCTTACAGACAGGAAACTGAGGCACAGAGAAACCTGGCCAGGGTCACACAGGAAGTACGTGGCAGAGCAAAGAACTGAAACCAAGTCTCCTAAGTCTTAGGGCAACCATTGAACTGCCCTTCTTTTGGAAAAGGCCTTTGTGAGCAATACACTTGCAAGGACCAGCATTTAACTTGTATTTGAAAATTCTGGGGGCATGTTTTAAGGAATCTCAACCTATTTTATGCTCTTTGAAAAAGCCACATTCAC
Organism: Alligator sinensis; assembly: GCF_000455745.1. Lineage (NCBI taxonomy): Eukaryota > Metazoa > Chordata > Crocodylia > Alligatoridae > Alligator > Alligator sinensis. The sequence goes on from NW_005842586.1 coordinate 142,408, forward strand.
TCTTTTCTCTGCAGCATTTGAGAGAGAATCTAACCAACTGCATCGTACCTTCCCCTAGTGTAGTAGGTGATGTCAGGGGAGTTCATTCTTTCAGCTAGTCTCTGACACTTTTGTGATCAGGAGAAAAGAGCTCTTTACCTGTTTCATGCTTATCTGCTCAGAATGAAAGCTTGGAGCCCAGCTTTCATTTGGAGAGGAGCCTTGTAGCCAGGGACAGCATCTGCAGGGGTAGCATGTGGCAGCTGTCTAAGTTTGACTGCTTGCAACCTCACTGTGGAGCTGGCCCAGTGCCTTTCTTTTTTTGGGTGGTGGTAAAGACTCGTGCAGTGTAACATACACCCCTCTGAGCAATTTGTTTGGTAATTCTAAGAGAGGTATTAAATATGTAAGAGCATGTGGTGCCACATAGCATGTCAAGGGCCTGTGAAGGAAAACCATCTGTGTGATCTGAGCAATGCAACACAGCTGCTAAACTACCCCTGGCTCCTCTTCAGTTCTGAAGAATAATCCCTCTGCAGCAAGCAGTGAATTAGATATATTCATTCAGCAGCAGGCAAAGACTTGTTGGTGCCAAAAAACAACTTGCCCGCTCCATATTTGGAGCAAATTCACATGTTGGGAGTCACATGTCTTGATTTCCGTGCCCCCCCAAGTATCCAGCAGTGTCCCCAGCACTACCTTGTGGTGTCCTGAGTACCACTTTTAGTATAGTACATAAGGAAAAACAGAAATTATGGGAAACATGTATTATGTAAATAGATTTGGAGAAGTGAACAGAAGTTAAGCTCAGACTGACTTGGAAATAGCATTGAAGAATGAAAGCAATTTTATTCTGGGAACAACTTGTCTGTTTCTAAATTGTTCTGCAATTGTGGGACCTGGGTGGGTGGCCTCCTATAGCAAGGAGTCTGAAGAGCTTTTCTGTAGCGGCATAGCAAGATGGATGCCTACAACTAGCACTCTGAAAACTCTGCCATGTCTCAGTGAAGCAGCATTATCACCTGCCAACTTGTTTTCTGTTCTTATTGTTTGGTTCCTAACTTGGGCAGTCAGTACAGCTTGAGGAGGAGGATGATGATGATAATAATAATGTTAAAAAAAAAAAATGTAGTTCTGAACTTCTGTTCATAGCATATAGCATATTGATGCACATATTCTGTTTGAGCTCACTTGATGCAATTACAAGGCTGACCTCAGTACAACAGTATGTCATCTTTCTCTTTTTCTAATGGTTATTCCTGGCGAATCTCACAGCTGCTGTTGTGGCGCTTTGCCACTGGTACACTGCTGTGCTGATGTGGTTGTGGAGCATGTTACAGCACTGGTGGTAAATATATGCTAGGATGTTGCTGTCCTAAATACTGTCTGCCATAATATTTGCATTCCAGTGACCAGACAGTCTAGGCTTTCTCTGGAACAATAAAGGCAGCCTGTTGGCTTTGTCTCAGAGAGGAGCTAGAAACTGATTGAATGGGGTTTTAAACTTTTCTCTTTCTTATGCTCTTTCCCCTTAAATTGCTACTTTTTGTGCTCTACAGCTAATCTGGCAGCAGCTTTAACCCTCTTATTGTTTTTCAGGAGTATATTGATGCTCACCCTGAAACTATTATCTTGGACCCCCTTCCTGCTATCCGGACACTGCTGGACCGATCCAAATCTTATGAGCTTATTCGTCAAATAGAGGCCTACATGCAAGGTAGGCGAGTGACTTTCACCTCCGAAAAATATGTGCTTAATAGTATGGGTTTGTAGAGGAAAGCACGTGGGATTCAAGGAAGCTATGTTCATGAAAGCATTCCTGGTAGGTAGGCCTCTTGCATTCGGTGAGTCATGGAAGCCCAAACACTTGACACATTCCTTTGTCACAGGGTTGTATTCTGGGGTCTAGCATATTTGTTTACAAATGCCTGAGACTTGGGGTTCAGCCTAGCTGAACATACGGTGCAAGTTTAATAGGGAACAGATTTATTACACTGAAGCATGGGAAAAATCTCCAGGAAACCATTGTCTTTTATATACATCCGTAAATTGAAATTACTCTGCACACTCTGACAGCTGATCATGGGAATGCTGAGGCCTGGATTTAGGAAGGGATTATTAAAGGAGAAAAAGTTCCTGGAGGGCCTAAAAACAGCCAAGCTGTAAATAGAGGCAGTTTTATTTGAGGAATGTTGGAAACCTTCTGCACATGTTGCTAGAGATGGAGACACATGCAGTTCTGGTGTTGGCTACTTACCTACAATAGATGTGCTTGTTTTTCTTTTTATTGGTACCATTTGAGTTGTATTTCCATGTTTGGAGGGAATGCTTTTGGGGCTCAAATAATTCTTTTAATTTGTTACCTTTCTCCTTCTATTTTTGCCATCTAACCTGATATAATTAAATGCTGATTCCAAGGATTTTAGTTTCTTGAGCTTTTGTCTTTAGGCCCCTTCTAAATAGCTCTCACAGTTAATAAAAAAAAAAAAAAAGAAAAGAAAAAGTTTTATCCTGCCTTCACTGAAGATGATGAGCTCTAGCTTTCTTACGGTTACTAATATTTAGTGAGTAAACAACAGAGAGTTCTTGAACCAGTTCCTGCATTTAACCTGAGTAGCCTTTGCATGTTCTAAAAGCAGCTGTTTCAAGAACCATTTTTTTCATGGTGTGGGGAAAAAAAAATGCTTCCCTTTAAAATGTGTTCCAGTGTGATTATTTAGCTAGTTTTAATGTCTGTGCAGTTCTGTCACTGTTTCGATTTTGTAGGTCAAACTTGCCCCAGGGCTATATTTGTATTTTTATGCCTGGGGATGTGTGTCCATGTGGCTTCTACCCAGTCTGTCTGGCCCCATCAGCATGGTCCTTGAGAGCCTCCCAAGCATATAAAAAGAGAAGAAAGAACAGCAATTTCCCAGTGTCTGTCATCATTGTGTGCGCTCGCGTGCACTCCTAAACTAGGCCTCTAGTCAATGGGCAAACAGCATAGAGACTGGATCCTCCTGTTATGTGTTCACGGTGAACTTTCCTTAAGCAGATGGCCTCTTAATTTTGTACCAGTACAGGCTTTCTCTGGGCATATAGCTTTATTCCTAGGTATATTAGCTTATAAGAAATGAGTTGAGTGGTCCACAAATGTATGGGTCATTAAAGCTTAATCTGCATCTGAAACGTTTTTTTTTAATAGGGTTGTCTATTATGTTGCTCTTTTTGGCTGTCTAAATCACCAAGGCACAGCTCAAAGTCAAACAGAGGTGTATCCATAAATAACGTGGCTGTTGTAACACTTGCATCTTCTATAGACTGGGTTCTTTAAAATTAAAGTCATCTTAATATTTGACTACAACTAGCGGATTCTTCAGTTAAAGATGTTCTGTTGCACCATGGGATGTACCATGATGGGTGGTATAGCCCAATTCTGTGAACACAGAATCAAAAAACTAGGGGTGGAAGGGACATCTGGAGGTCCCCTACTCCAACACACTTCCCAAGACAGGATCGACCTGGTCTAAACCACCTAAGGCTATCACACTTGCCTGGGGCCCTGGGCTTGTTCTGGACTGAAGTGTTCTTCATGGATCGGATTCAGCCTGGGGCATAGGGGTGGCTGCCATGGTGACTGCACTGGCAGTGGCTCTGGGGGTAGCAGTAGGCTCAGAGATGGGGAGCCTGGCAAAGGTCTGGGGGTGCAACAAAGGTTCAAGGGCAGCTGCAGTGAATCAAGCTTCCTGCCAATGACCATATTCAGCAAGGCCAAAGGGCACTGCCTTCTGTAGCAGGACACATCCCTCAATTTCTGGTAGCCTGGCAGTAGCCCGGTTGGCCAGATAGAAAGACTCCGTAGATCATATGTTTGCCACTCGCAGTCTAACGTGCTCTTAAAACTTTCCAAAGACTGGAGATTCTGTAGTTTCTCTAGGTAGCTTGTTCCAGTACTTAGCCAAACTCATACTTTAACAGTTTTCCTCTTCTGAAGTGAACATAAGAAATGTAGAAAGTGTAGCTACAAATATTCTTATGGAAGTCCATTTCATAAAGAATCTATGCACATGCTAGATACCAATGCTTTAGGTCAGTGGCAGGCAATTATTTTGGCTGGAGGACCACTTAATGAGTTTTGGTGAGCTGTTGAGGACCACGTGGCTAACCCAACCTCCTGACAGCTGCCCCACCTCCTGGTTGCCATCTTGGTACCAGAAGTCCTGCCCCTGACCTTTGGCACCAGAAGTTCTTCCTCTTGCCCTGAAAGTACTCGGGGGTGGGGGGTGCCATCTTGAAACAGGAGGAAAAAAAATACTTAAAAAAAAAAAAAAAGAATCAAAGTGCCACTATAACTTATTTTAATTTATTTTTAAAAATATTTTTGTCCCAGTTTGTGTTTTGTGTAGTGTATCTAGAGGTGATTGCATAATAGCTCAAAATATATTCTTATTCTTGTGTGTAGGGAGGGTTAAGGGGGTATATGTGGGGGCTGTGTGATTTGAGGAGTGGGTATGGTGAGTGGGGGTTGGGTATGGGTGTGGGGTATGTGGTTGGGGGGTAGGGGTGAGTGGTAGGGTGTGGGTGTGTGTTGGGGGTATGGTGGGAGGTAAGGAGTCAGACCCACCTGTTCCATCTCAGATGCAGCACGCAGTTCCTAGCTGCAAAGTTGGGACCTGTATGGCACAGTATGGGGCCAGCCCAGCACAACGCAGTTCTGGGTGCACGACCGGGAACTGCACAGGATGGCATGGAACTAACCTGGCCCAGCCCAGTCCATCCTGGCTGTGGCTCACAGTTCCCAGCCGCAAGGCCGGGACCCATGCAGTGCAGCACGGAGCCAGCCCGGCCTGGCTCCTCTGTGTCGCACCGTGTGGATCCTGGCCTTGCAGCAGGGAACTGCACACCATAGCTAGGATGAGCCAGGCTGGGCTGGCTCTGTGCTGTGCTGCATGGGTCTTGGCCTTGCAGCTGGGAACCACATGGTACAGCATGGAGCCAAACCATTCTGGTAGCGCGCAGCTCCCTGCTGCAGTGCCGAGACCCACGTGGTGTGGGGATGGGCCAGGCAGGGCTGTCACCATGCCGTGCTATGCAGTCCTTGGACTCTCAGCTGGAACCATGTTGTCAGGCCAGGCTGAGCTCTGTCTGGGGCTGTTCTGCTTCCCTTGCCTCCCAGCTGCTGCTGCCACTGCTGCTGCTCCTGTCCCTGCCATGCCATGCTGCACCGCACTGCTCTGTGTGGGCAGGCAGGAAGTTTCAGCTCTGGCTCCAGCTGCCAGCTGCTTTCCATGTGCTCTGCCCACCCAGCTCAATGAGCAGCCCCTGTGGGCGGGCGGAGTGCCCTGGTGAGAATAGGACTTGCATAGTGCGCTGCTAGAGCAGTGCTATTTGAGGTTGCAGGACTTCCTGCAAGCCAGCCAGGTTTGTCCCCTCTGGCTACCTTGAGATGGTCACCATTTTCCCAGGAGGGGTTGGAAGTCATGAATGATGTGCCTGAACTGTTCAGGTTGGGGACTGTAGGAGACAACTGAAGGGATTCATTTGCCTTTGCCCTGGGGTTGTTATTGTAGCAGATCAGAGTGGGGCCTGAGACTGGCTCTGTTGATCTGAGTAGCTACAATTTTCGGATTGTATTATAATTGTAAATCCCTGCTCCGGATCTTTAAGGTGCGCATCCTAGTTTGTGGGATCAGAGCAGATATGGTTGTAAAATAGGGTTTGGTTGTAGACAATGGATCTAGTGGTGTAGCTAGGATGAGAGCAGCTGGCATGGAAGTAGCTGTAGCAGTCTGTTAAGGCACTTAAACGCATGCGGGGAGCCTGCTCCAATGTGCTGGAAATCCAGTGCATCTGAGCAGACTTAATTAATCGAGTCTGCTTGAGCACATAAATTGCCGCGCTCTGGAAGCCTCATGCGTCATGTGCATCAGCGGCACAGCGCTTTCTTGCGCTGAGAAAATGGCAAGTGTGCTTTGAAATAAAACATGTTCAATGTGCTTTAGTTCAAAGCGCTCCACCGCTGCTGATGCATGTGACACATGGGCGCTTTTAACTAGCGTGGCTCACTAATTAAAAGCACCTGGCGCCACATTGGACCACATGTAAAAATGCCTTTGGTTTCCAACACAACGTGATAGTAAGGCCATTGTAAACTTTCACAATGGCATACAAGAAATGAATTTGCTGGGAGGAGTATTCCAGAGCCAGCTTGATGGATGCATAGAAATTTAGTCCTGGTGGAATTTCTCTGGAAATGTATTCATCTGATGTCATCCATGTACCTTAGGGCAGTGCTTCTCAAACTATCTGATATGGCAGACCAGCAATTTTTTTTCCAGTGGGCCAGGGACCGGTGCCCGGTTCAGCTGGTGGCAGCAACTGCGTGTAACAGTGCTACGCAAATGCACGACTGGCTGTTTCTTTCTCTTTCCTCACCTCGCATGACGTGACGTCCCCTGTGTTGGAACATATGAACTGTGGTGCTATGACATATATCAATGTTATGCTTCTGAAAATATACTTCTGTCTTTCCTGGCAACTCGCTGCAGACTGGCGACTGGTGGCTTGCGGACCGGCACCGGTCCACAGACCACCACTTTGAGAAGCACTGCCTTAGGGGGATAAGAGGGCAGATGCAGAGGAAGTGGACTTCAAGGTCATAAATATATTGGGATGCTGGGGGGCCATACATGTGCCTAAGGCAGTGCCATTTGTTTGTAGGTATAGGGAGTCCCCAAATCTGAAATGGTTATGTTTGAGGACAAAATGGAAGTGTGTGACAGAAACAAAAGCAGTGTACTTGTCACAGATAATGTTCTTTATGGTTTGTAATCTATCCTCATGAGGGACGTTGGTGTACAGAGATGTAGTATCCATAGTAGGTAATATGGTGTTAGCTGGAAACTTGTCACAGGAAGCCAGTTTCTTTAGGAAATCTATGGTACCTTTCAAATAGCTGGCAGCTCCTGTAGCATATGGAAATAGGATTGAGTTGGTGTAGCCAGAAACTCTCTCTGTGATGGTGCCAGCTTTGGAGAGAATGGAATACCGTGGGTTGCCAGCTTTGCGGATCTTGGGCAGTAAGTAGAAGTTGACTGGCCTGGGCTAGTGGAAGGTGGAAGCAGTAATCCTCTTCCGTGTTTCCAGCAGTAGGTTCTTTGAGATTTTATCTGTTTCCTTGTGGTATTGTGCCATGGGGTCCTCGGTCAAGACTTTGTAGAACTCCATGTTGGAAAGTTGTCTCAGTCTCCTGTACGTGTAATGTTTTGTCCATGAAAACAGTGGCACCCCTTTTATCAGCCTCTTGTGTGATGATATCAGTGTTGTTTTTAAGGCTGTGTGTGGCTTTCCATTCCTGAAGACTGAGGTTGTAACATGAAGATTGTCAAAAAACAACAATGCATGAGTGGGTGCAGAGGTTGAAGCGATTTGTGTACAGACCCAGAGTGAAGCTGCAGCCCTCCGATGGACAGTCTAGGAGCTGTCTTTCCTGTGCTGTGTATGGTGCATGTCCGTGGTGGGCAATCATTGTCTGACTCCTTGGGTACTTACACTTGTGGGGAGTCTGCTCCGATGCACTGGAAATCCAATGCGTCAGAAATGGACTTAATCAAGTCTGCTTGAGCACGTAAATTGACATGGATTGGCAGCCTTGTGCATCATGGGCATCAGTGGCACAGCATGCATCAGCGCTGAGAAAATGGCAGCAGTGCAGTTTGAAATAAAGCACGTTCAATGTACTTTTAGTTCAGAATACATTGCTGCCATTTTTGCAGCCCTGACGCGCGCTGCACCACTAATCATATCTGGTTCCGAAGCAGCGTCGGGCACTTTTAATTAACATGGCTTGAGGTCTCACATATAAAAATGTCCCTTTTCATGGAAAGATTGCTTTAGTTTAGGTGCTGGGAAAGGGCCTTGAGGTCTCAGTACAGCTGCATCTTCTGTAGTGGGGCAGAAAGAAAGAGCACAGAATAGTACAGACACCTGAGCTGGGCTGAGGATGTAGTTGGATAGATTGATAATATTACTGTGGATTGTCAGGTGGTGTGTGGAACATCTGAGTACGTTTAGAGAATTTTTTTTGCTTCTTTTAAGGTGTGAAAGTATTTGTGATAGGCTTCATGGCTGGGTGCTAAGATCTCTTGGTAATTGGCTGTTATGTCCTGGTGGTTCTGTTTGCTTTTAGTTGGTCCTGCAAGTCTGGTGTTGATCTGTTCCTGTTTGCCCAACAGAGCACTGGTAAGGGGGTCCCTCAATTAGTAATTGGGGTCCCTCAATTAGAGTAAAACCCAGAATTTCAGAATAGGCTGTATGGTTTGCTGTGAATGTCTTAATTTTGGGGCACTCAACTTGGAACCTTTAAAATAAGCCCAATTTTCAGAAAAATTTGAGCATTGCCCACAGAAATGCTAGTCATTTTGAAAGTGTTGCCTTGCGTCCAGCAAAAATATTTAAAAACTGCTTGCTTTCAAATTAAATCATGGGGCCTAGTTCTAAAAATGTCTCTCTTTGGTTATTCTTCTGGACTTCATTATCAGACTGTCTCAGCATATCATGCCTTGCACTGTAGGGGAAGATAAATACATTAAAGAGGTGCTAAAATGTACCATCTCCTTTTTACAAGCACAGAAAACTATATGATTTGCCCTCTGTGAAATGGGCAGTCCATGGTGAGGTAAGAAATTGAACTTGGGCCTCCCAAGTCCCAGGCCAGTATGCTAACCATTTGTTACAGAACCCCTGAGAGTCTCATTAAATGTGATAGCACTAATTAATGGTGAATCTCTTGGATGAAACATAGGGATTGACATGATTCCAGCTCAGGAAGAAGTAGTGCTCTCAAAAGGCAGGAAATATTTCTAATAATTCTCATTATCGCTATGAGATGTGGATTTTTTTCTTTTTAGAAGAAATAGGTTAAGGGCTGTGACTTCCTCTTTCCTGTTCCCTTTTTGTTTTCACAGTGCAAATTCTGAACAGCTAGTCATTCTAAAATCCTCGTTTCAAAATGAACAAAAGCTTGGAAAAATATAATACGTACAACACATACAGGATGCACACTTAGCGGGTAGATCATTATTAAAATAGTTATCAAAAATGTTTTGCTGGTATTACATTTAGAGCTATAAAATTTGGAGCTGTAAAAAAAATTTATCCTGAGAGATTTCTCCCCACAATAATGGTGTTTGGAAAAAATTAGGAACAGGCTTTAATGAAGAAATCACTTTGAACAGAGCTTTCTATGATCTCAGCTGTGTCTGCTCTTTTAAACTTTGACCTTATGAACGGTATCTTTTGAGTTCCCTCAGGCATACTGATGACCTTGCATTGTGAGATAAGACTTACCCATGCTTTTATGGTTAAGATGTTAGCAGATAATCAAAGTGACTTGGTCTTCTCATGATTTAATTTAGAAACCACAATATCTCTCTTGCACGTAGAAACTTTATTTAAAAGTTACACATTTTTAATCCTCTATTTTTATTGCAAATCACCCCTTAAGGTCTGAAGGAATTAAAAAAAAAAAAATTATTCCTTAGTTTTTAACTTGATTTAGACGGTGGAAATGCACTACTAGGTTGTTTGGGTGGGGGGGGGGGGGGGTTTTTTTTTCTCCTCTTTTTTT
>NW_005842586.1:152024-160491 GCF_000455745.1 Alligator sinensis
AGTTAGTCTCAGGGCAGTGATTAGACTGCAAATATTTCTGGACAGTTTTTTTTGATTGATTAACTGGTTCCATATGATTTTATAATATCATGAAAATCTTTTTTTTTCTAAAAACAAATTATTAGAAAAGCTTTAAATGTGAGGTGAATTTTCTCTTGAGGATGAGAGAGAGAGAGATCATTTGTGACAAGCTGTTGTTCTTAAGTTTCGCTCCCACTTAACAGTTGTCTTTTGAAGTCCAGGAGCTACTCCCTACAGATACTGTAAACAATATAAAACCATTTAACTATGACATTTGTAGCCCAGGACATAATTCAAACCGTTTATGTTCCATTGTTTTTGAATTACGTGATGCTGCTGCTCTGAGTGCTGTTTTTTGCCCTTTTAGGAATATGAGCGACTATGTTATGCTCCATTCTTTTTTCACCATGAAATTGGATCTTCCTTTGGCTTAGCTAGCAAAGTATCTCTTGCATGACCAGAAGTATCTCTTTATGACCAGAAACATGAGACATTGCAATTTAACAGGTAAAGTACTGGATTTCAGAATGGGCAGTCTAGATTCTTCATGGAGATCTGTCATTAACCATTGTCATTGATCACATTATGTGATCTTAGGCATTTCACTTACTTTCCAAATGACTGTTTTTCCTTCCCTCCATTTGTCCATCTTATGTATGTATATGCTAAATTTGTTCTATAGGATAGGAGCTTTCTACTTGTTGGATATCTGTGTACTGCCTGACAAAAGGCAGTCTGAATGATCTAAATTGACGGGGGCCAACCTTTATTGTCGGGTGTGCCACAAATTAGCCTTGAACTCTTCCCGAGTGCCATTCCAGTCCCCGTTTTCTTCCTGATCAATGTTATCTTTTCTGCTCCCTGTCCTATCAGTCAGTGCACTGCTTGTCTTCCCAACCTTTTACATGACACACACACACAGGCTGCCCACGCCACTTTGTGGCACATGTCACAGGTTGGCGACTCCTGATATAAATGCATATTTTTAGATGTTGCTGTCATAAATAATAATACATCTGTTGTTCGATAGACGTGTTGGTGGGGCTAGAAGTAGGTACTTAAAGAAGCAGCCTGATTGTTTTAAAAGTGTTAAGTACCCATGTTTCTGAAGCAGTGGATACGCATCACTTCTATAAAGTGGGACACCTATTTAGGTGCTGAAGTATAGGTGTAAATGTCCAAATTGAAGAAACCATCATTGAAACTTTTGGCCAGTTTGTTATTTGGCCTACCTTTCTTTGTCCTTTTGGATGCCAGATGTTAGAACATTGAAGGCTCCATCAGTGATTTGCATCTACTCTTTCCTCCAAGTTCACATGACAAAGGGTCTCTTGTCATCTAGACCTTGTCCAATTGCAGGGTATGTGGTTTATACATAGTGGGCGTGTCTATACAAAGCATCTTAATATGCAATGGACTGTTCTACTGCACATTAGCACGTCATGGCAAAAACCATGCTAATGCACAATAGAATTAGTCTACTGTGCATTAAACATCACAAAATTATGTTCACTGTAACTACTGTGGATTAGCACAGCTACTGTGCCTTTTATCTAGTTCTAGTACCTCATATTAGAGGCACTAAACTTAATGCACAGTAGCAAAGGTGCATTAATGAATGTGCCCAGTGTGTCTTCACTTGCAATAACTTTTAGTCTGTTTATAAATTCCCAGCAATGGCAAACTCTTCTCTGGCTCTGGGGCTAAGAGCAGGCAGCCCCTCAACACAGTAATGCTGCTGTTTTCCAGTTAATGGAGAGGGGAGGGGAGAGCCGGAATAGCAGTATGGGTTCCAGCTGTCAATTTGTACAGCAAAATGAAGGAATGAATCCCTTCTACACGATGCTCTGAATTCCTTTGGGCCTGAGGTCATTCTGAGAACTGGGATCTCATGTCTCTTACACAAAGTGTTTTCTTCAAAGCCATAACAAAAGGATTTACTTCTGGTATGAAAAAAACTGCCAAGTTTTAAAAATGGGGGTGGGGAGGAATCTACTTGCAGAACTTTCTTTGATTTCACCTTCATGTACAGCCCTATTGTAACTGTGAACCAAAGAGTGTTCCAGGCATTGGCATTGCAATTGAGCAAGTGTCTTGCTTAACAGTTCCTGTTCCTCAGTCAAACGCAATGCATAGCTTTTACATGCATAAGACAGTTGTTTTCAACATATGGTCCACGGACCTCTGGGGGTCTACATGCTATGGCCAAAGGGTCCACGAAAGATAACTATGATCAATCAAAAGTATATGAATACCCACACTTACAATTCAGAGGGGTCTGCACCTCCATTCAAAAATTTTTAGGGGTTTTCAAATCAAAATTTTGAAAACCACTGCAGTAGGTTTCAGCTAGGTTGGTGGTTTGCTGTCCCAACCAAGAAAGGCTTGGGAGGTTCAAAATAGGAAAGATTATCTGCGATTCTGGCTCCCAGAGTGTACACTAGAACTTAACGAGCCATCAGGCAAATGTTGGTGTTGTGTCCCAGCAGTACTGATGTGGTTGAGTTCTGAGAATAAACCCATTTGGATGTTGTTTTTAGACACTCTGGGCACATCTACCCATGTGCCTGACTGCACAGTTGTTACTTTCTTGGGTTTGAACTGTCCTGCAAGTTTCAGCCCTGGGCCAGCAAACTACCAGCCTAGCTGAACCCTACTGCTTTAGCAAGTATTGAATGATTGGGCAGTAACTGCTGTTACTGTGCAGTCCTGGTGGCGCACGTTTTTGACCCTACTGTACTGTAGTAATGAGCTGCTGTGCAGTAGCCTCAACATTGCAGCTCATGCCCACCAAGGCTACGTCACCATAGCTCATCACTACAGCGATGTAGCGTCTCGTGTAGATGTGCCTACTGAGATGTTAATTTTTAATCTGTGCGCTTTGTTGGCCATATGTTTGGAAACCAGTTAATACTCACAGCGCCCTTCATTTGACAGCCTCTACAAGGAGACTGTCAGAGCTCTTCATCCCTTTATTATATAGTAGTGTGGAAACATTTGCTCGCACTTTCTCTCTCGCGCTCTCTCTCTCGCGCTCTCTCATGTAATGTAGAAAGATATCACTTCAGGAGGTCTGCATCCATTTGAAAACATCAAGGTGACAAAGATCTGAGTAGTTACTTCTGCGAAGTGTGTCTTTAGTTTGGATGGTGTAAAAGGAGCTGATATGATTCACTTGCATTCTTCCCAGTTAAAGTTTTTTTTTTTTTACCTAAAAGCATCAGGAAGTAGAGGCATCACTGCTACATTTTTACCGTCCTCTGGCATGTTTCTGAGACCTCTGCCGCCTTCGTGTTAAGTGCTGCACATGGTTATGCAAAAAATGACAAAGGCAATATTTTCTGCCTAGTTTCAAGGCTGTGGAGATCAGAGGGAGGGAGTGGAGATTAGGAAGTTGTTACTTGGGGAAGGCTTCATTGAAACTGTCAGTCTTTTAGATCTCAAGAGTCTAGGGCCTCATGACTTCCTTGGGCAAGAATTTTCTCAGCTGGCCTTCCAGCCAGTAAGAACTGTATCCCAAATACCTGGGGCAAGAAGGACTGGGAAGACATGGTGGAATGGCAAAATATATAGTTACTTTGAGACAAAATTAAATGTAAAAATGTATTGGGAAGCATTAGTGTCTTTTCCTGATTTGTCCAGCCCCATGACGTGCTGTCATTTTAGTGGGTCCTGGATGATAAAGCACCATCTGGGATGGCTACTTCTAACCTGGTTTTAGTTTCAGACCAGGATTTTGAATTTGATTTAAAACTAGCAGACAGCTAGCTGAACTCGTGGGAGTGCCAATACAATATATGATAACATCACTTTTTATTGCTTAAGTGTATCTCTACCATATGTTGGCCCAGCTATAGGAGGGAGAAAATATCAGTGATAAAAGAGAACAAAAACAGAAAGCCTCTGGCTGTGAAGATGCAGCAGTGTGTGTCCCAGGGCAGGCTAGTGAGGAGTAGTGTGATTGCAAAGCTTTGCCCATTCCCCTGATTCGTTGTCATGTAAAAAGGAAGTATATCCATTCTCTGAAGGAATTCCCTTTCTTACCATCTCCACTGCTATTTTCTTTCGACTGAATTTGTCTCAGTTCCTCTTATCTATCCGCAGGTATTATGACTCGTATGTGATTGTAGAACCTGCACCAGTGGAGAAGATGTATAGTTGAGTGCCTTTCCTCTTTGGATGCCACTAGATTGTGATGTCCAGGAATCCTGTTTTTTTCTGATAAATCACAAATTCTCTGCTTAAAAAAACCCCAAAAAGGCACATTCTCTGATAAAGACCCCAAGATCTGTGATTAAAATAAAAAGCCACAGGATGAGGATCCTGAGCTAGTTTTCTAGAGCTAGATAAAGGCGCAGTAGCTGCGCTAATGCACAGTAGTAAGGGTGAGCATATTTTTGTGTAGACTAATACTATCGTGCATTAGCATGGTTTTTGCCATGATGTGCTAATGTGCAGTAGAACAGTCCATTGCATGTGTGTATAGGTATCAATTGAACATAATCTTTTATTGATATATTTACTGTTTTAAAGCAATTTGGAAGCCTACCAGTGCTTCAATCGCTATAATAAAATAAATTCTAAATACCTATAAATTTACTGTGTGGTAGCCCTGGGGAAGGGCAGCAGGATGAGGATCCTGAGCCTGCGGCGTGCAGCCTGTATCGACCCCCCACCCCACGCAGATCTGGTGGGCACAGGTCCCCCTGCCTCCCCCCAGGAGTGTGTGCAGTAGCAGGGAGCCAGCTCCCTAACCCCCTGGACAAGCCTCCCATGGCCCTGTCCTACTCCCTGCAGGGGCCCTGCAGCCATGGCTTCCAGCCCTGGACCCCAAGCCCCAGCTGAGCAGCAACCCCAGCCCCAGCCTTGCCCAGCTCCCTTCCTCCCTATGCAGGCCTCAATCCCCTCTCTCCCTGCTAGACTTAACTGCCAGAGCTGCTCTCCAGGCTGCCTGGGGCCGCGTGCATATACATGCTCATGGTGCCCCCTGCCTGACTGCCCTCCTGTCACTTCCCCCAGCCCCTTACAGGCTGGATCAGTGCCAGTCTTCAGCGAGCTCTTTGCAAAAGTGCAAAATCCACATGTTTCTCTGTTAAAAATGAAAAATCCACATTTTTTCCAGTAAAAGGGGAAATCTGCCGTTTTTTCCATTTTTTCCACGGGAAACGCAAAACCCAGATCCCTGGAAATGTTATTTTCTAGACACATATAGGCTGCTTGCAGACATGGAAAAAAACCCCAGCACTTTAAATTTGGCACACTGAGCCCAGTGAATGCCCAGAAGAGGCAGAACATTAGTTGCACCTGACTTTCCCAACATCTGTATAGATCAGGTGCTTTAGTGGGGCTTTTTTGGCACTTTTATCTAATAGTTGAGTCAGCTTTAGGCAAAAGTGCCAAAAAGCCCACTGAAGCATCCAATCTATACAGATGCTGTGGAGCTGGGTCAGAGTAACATGCTGCTGCTGGTAAAGCGTGGGTTTTTTTGGTGGTTTTGGTCCGGGGGGGGAGGTGTCCATGCAGTGAGGCTATGGATGAGAGTAAGATGGGGTGAGATGAGCAGCTGATGCCCTCTACAACCTTCTGGGCTCTAAGTGAGGGGAGCAAGTGGATTTGAGGTGGTTTTAGTCTACAGAACAGAAGTTTGTATCAGTGAATGCCATCTGCTTTGAATGTTCAGTGGTACAGAAGGCCACAGACGGGTCTAACCAAAGTAGCAAAGCATGCAGACTTTGTCTGTGTGGTAGCCAAGATGGGTATCTGATGAGTTGTCTGGTTTGGAACCTGATTGTGAAGAATCTTGGAAATTGGAAGAAAGAATGTGCTGCTATGGGCGTACACCACCTTCTCAGTAATTGGCTGGGAACAGGGAGACGTAGAGATACTTGACCTCAAATGTCACCCTTTTCAAAGCTTGTCTGCTTTGTTTGGTACAGTCAGGACACTGATGAATTCATTGAGCCTGGTGATTTTTACCAGCCAAAATGGGCTGAGCTCAGAGGATGAGTCAGACACTCCTTAGGCTTTATGACTGAGTAATTGGAACAAATCTCTCTGAAAATCAATGGCTTGATCTTCATGGACTAGGCCACCAATAACATGTCATTATTTGACAATAGTGTCTGAGATATTGCCATCGTTACCTGCTCTGAGGCTGAAGAACTTCAGGACAACCTGTGTAGCAGTGACTGGAAAAGTAATTTAAAAAAAGCAACCCACTGTGTACGTTAAAAATAGAGAAATTGTATGTCCGCATGCATAGCTTTCCTTCCCTGAACTTCTGTCTCCACAGCTTGGGTCACCATACTGCAGCTGTGTAATGGAAACAAAATGCAGCCTATGCAGAATATGGCTTTAACCAAATGAAAGTGGAAAGATGCTGCACAAAAAACAAAGTGTGACAGTACCAGTCGCGTATTTGCATCCTGTTTGATGGACAAAACGTGCTCAATCTGAATATGCTTCAGAGCATATGCCATAAGGAGGAAAAGGTAATACTTACAGGGTGCATCTACATGTGCATTAATACACTTTTTCTAATGCGCGTTAAATTTAGTACCTCCAATATGAGGTACTAAATAATTGTGCGTTAGACTGCTAATGCGCAGTAGCGCAAGCACACACTTTTTTAGGTGATGCTTAATGCGCAGTAGCCTATTCTACTGTGCATTAGCATATTAGCATGATTTTTATGCACCACTTCAATGCACAGTAGAATAGGCTACTGTGCATTAAAGCACACATGTAGATGTGCCTAATGTGTACTAGTAGAACCCATTTTTACTCTTCCAAGGTTTAGACATAATCAGATTGGTGCTAAATGTTGCACATCAGTCATGTCATTCTGGTTTCTTCCAATATTTTCTAATCTGCTAGAATTTTTTGATTGTGTCAACAAGACAGTGGATAGAAGGAAACCAATTACAAAGTTCTGTTTGAACTTTGAAAAAAACAAATTAAGTCCTGTGATAAAAAAGCCTGTTAAGTGTAAACTAAGAGAGATGAGGCAAGGGGCAGAGAGACCAAAAGCTGAGTTGGGATAAATAACTTAGTTTCAGCCTGGCTGACAAAAGGTTTCCCAATAGCAGTAATGCTGTTGTTGCACTTTGTTATTAGTGGTCAGGAAAAATTTCAAGTGACCTCAAATTATTTAGGTTCTTCAAGACTTTTGAAGACTGGAAAATCTAGGTGGACACAATAAAGATAAGTGAATGGCTGGCACAATAGCTGTCATAATTTACTGCTAATTCTGGGACACAAGAACGAATGCAACAACACGTCCTTTGTTAAGTTCTCTAGTGACTCACTGCTTAGGAAAGGCCTGGGCACCCCTGTGGATGGCTCAGTGGATAGTTTTGTCCAGCATTCTTCCATGGCCAAACAAGATCAAACTGAAGATTATGGTGAACAGAGCAGAAAATAATGCTGAAGATACTATAATACTGCTATACAAGTTGATAGTTTGCTTGCACTTGGAACACTGAGTTCAGCTCAACTGACCTCATTTCAGAAGCATGTATTAAAATGGAAAGAATTCAAAAGGGTAGCAAATAATTTTGGATATAGAAGAGCATCCATTTAATGAGAGAGAGCAAAGATGAAGCCTGCCTAGAGTGGAAGCAATTAAGAGGAAGCATGATTCAGATAAACAAAATAACAAGTAGTCTAGAAGGAAAATAGGGCTTTCTATGGACAGGTCCTTGTAATATGACAGCAAAGGTTAACATTTAAAAATGAGAAAAGGAAATACTGTTTTACACAAAATATGCTTAACCTGTGGAATTAATTGCTACAAAATATAGGCGAGATCAAGAGCTCAGTCAGTGTCCGAAATGGACAAGAACATTTAGCTGCATTAGATAAATTATTCTTTAGAAGTGTGATAAATCACCATGCACTGAGTCATGGGGCAGTGAGACGGAAGAAATTTCCCCCATGGAGAATTTATTCCTTCACTGTTCACATAGTGGCAGCATTTCTGCACCTTCTTTGGAGCATCTGGTACTGACAGTAGTCTCATTTAGAATGACAGTTTCCACTGTCAGAGAGAGCATACTGGGCTAGATGGACCGCTGGTCTTTTGGTATGACGCTTCCTATGTTTTCTGCACTCTTTTCACAATACAACAGTGCTTGAAGATGCAAAGATGTAGCTAGTTTTAGAGTTCTGTGTCAACTTTATACCTAACACAAGTAATAATATTTTGTCTCCCAAATGTAAGGTAATGAAAAATGCTAGGGGATGCATATACAAGTATTACTGTATTGTTATTAGCATGCTATTACTGCTTTACTATTAGCATGCTTCTAGTGAAACAAAAACTCCAAATACTGTCTGTAGTATCAAAGCTGGAAGAGAGTTTTGGGGAGGTTTTAATCATATGTGACAAGATTGTATTTTATCTCATAACTGATTGACTCAGCTTTAGAGAAGCACCAAAAAGTCC
>NW_005842586.1:160515-163625 GCF_000455745.1 Alligator sinensis
CCTGCTGAAGCACCCGATCTATACAGAAGCTCGGGAGCCAGGTCTAACTAACGCACTTCCTTTTTCAGTAAAGTGGTGTGGTTTGTTGTTTTTTACGTCTGTCAGCAATCTTGGTGTCAGTCAAACCTGTTCTATGTTGAGACAAGATGTCAGCCTCTGGCTGCATGATGGTGCTTTCCAGGCTGCCTTTAGTGATTAAACCCTTGTCAGAAGCCAAGGGGTATGCTAAGTCTTCAAATAAGGTCCCAGAGGAGATGGAAAATCTTTCAGCACCTTCCTGTCCTATGTTTCTAGTAGAGTTATTCATTTGGCTGGTGTCTGGAGGCCAATTGAAATCTGGCCTCTTTATGCCAGGCACAGTGCAAAGACCCTTGCTTCTTAGGGCATCTTTATACATGTTCCAGGGGTGGGAGGTAGGCACTTTAATTTGAGTGCTTCTGAGAGCCCCTCTAATTAAAGCGCCCGCAGCATTTTGTATGCAGTGTCATGTATTCAGTGTCCCACACTTCAAAATGCTGGCCAGGGTGCTTTAAAGCTCATTCAGTGAGCTTTAATTAAAGTGCCTTTACCGCCATTTTGAAGCATGAGGATGCTGAATACACGAGATGTAGAGGCTGTTGGGGTGCACAAATTAGCACACTCCAGCAGACTCGATTAATTACAGCATGTCAGAGCAGCACCTCTGCAGGCACCCTTAGCGTCGCTGCCTCTTAAACTTAAGTAAATAGAGCACAAAGGAGAGGCTGTTCTCGATCATGGTAAACTAGGATGTTGGCTTGGTCTTTCCTCTCTCTCACATGCTGAAAAATTTTGGCCCTTGATCCAAACTTCGGGTACATCTACTCAGCACAAGGCAAAGCCATGCAAGGCAGCCTGAGCCAGCCAGCTCTGACTGGCCCAGTTCAGGGGCCGGAAGCAAGATAGGCACTTCAGTATTGCATGGCACCTGGATGATTAGCCCCCTGAGAAACCTCCACTCTTCATATACTATCAAGGGCAAGATGCATTTCAGAATATCCCTGGGAGCTTTGGAGCCTTACTACCTATTTCCTGTGCTAAAATGTGGTTTCAACATGGTGGGTTCCCTGAGGCCAGAGACTATATCAAATACTTCCTGTCCTGCTTAACTTGCAGGAAAAACTGTCCCGAGTAAGTGGCTTCAGCCGTGCCAGCAGTCAAGCTTAACTTACCTTATTTGACACTTTTGATGTAGGAGAGTAGATGGGAGGGATAAGGCTGTGAGCCAGGTCCTTCTGGGTTCTAATCTGGATTTCATTCTTCATGGCCTTAATTCCCCTATCTCTAAAATGGGAACAAAACTTGCCTACCTTTCAGGGATGACCTTCTGAGGATTGACCAATATTTGGACAGCTTATGGAAGTCCTATGTAAATGTGACTGCTACAATCTTGACTGATCTATGAACAGAGCAGTGATCAATAGTTTTCTCTCTGGCCCCTGGGGGAAAGGGCAAAAAGAAATCAGCTTAATTTGTAGCAAAGATGGTTTGGGGTAGGTATTGGCAAAAGGACATTCTAGCTGTGAGGGTGGTGAAACACTGGACCAGGCTACATAGAGACATTGGGGAATCGTCTTCCTTGTGGGGGTGGAGTTTAAAAGAGAGTTAGGCAAGCATCTGTCAGGGGTATTCTTGGTAAGTTTGATTCTACTTTAGAGAAGGGGGGTGGACTAGATGACTCAAGGTCTCTGCTAGCCCTGTATTCCAGGGTTGAGCTGGGGGCCTCCAGTGCTCAAGCCAGCGTGCTAATATATGATCTCAGGGGAGCTGTAAAAGAAGTCTTGTCATCTGTAGATTTGACACAAATGAAAGCAGTAACATACTTGCTGGTGGATGATGTAAGAACTTAGCAATATGGTCTAGACCAGCAGTTCCCAATCTGTGCTATGGGTGGTCTGCAGACAACCTGTTAGTGGTTCGTGTTAACAGATTTATTATAACGACTTTATATGAAAAAAAAATTAACTGGTGGCACTTAACGTTGAACTGAAAAATTTGCTGATTGTACTTAAGCTTGTATTGTTTTAAATCGGTGGTGAGCAATCTGTCAGAGCTTGGGAACCACTGGCCTAAACCATATTAGGAGTAGCAAATATCACTCTGCTGATTGAATGATTTTGTTGCTTTGTGCACAACGGTAAGGCAGCTGAAGCCAGCATTTCTGAATCGGCAGGTCTCTCAGCCTGAGGCATTGCTCAGGTAACTTCAGGATAAAACTAAATCTATAAATAATTTGTATAAGAAGTTAGGTGGAGAAACAGGATAGGCCCACGCCAATGACTAATTTTCAGGTTGCTACCAAGAGCCTGATAAGAGATCAACTGAAGCAGTTTCATTTTTAGCATTAATTAACTTTAGTCTAGGACAGGGGTGTCCAAGCTTTTTGAATGTGGGGCCGGATCACAAACTTTTTATCATGCAGTGGGCCGGTGAGCCATATTCAAAGATGTCACGGGAAGTGGTATCGTATCAGGAAGTGATGTCACATGACCTTTGACACCAGTGAAGTTGCAGGGGTTGATATGGTGCTGGTTGATATGGCATGCATGCCTGGTTTGACATGGTGCTGCAGGAGCCGCTTGGCTACAACCGGGTTGACCTGGTGCTAGAGAAGCCGGGGGGCCAGGCCGGGGTTAACCTGGGGCCTGCCCGGCCTGCCGGTGCCATGCCCGGGTTGATGTGGTGCTGCAGGATCCGCCGGGGCAGAACCGAGTCGGCACTAGCCAGGAAAAGCAGCATGTAGCTGAAGCCAGCTTCCCATGTGCTGCTGGGGATGAGAGGAGGCTGTCCAGGTCTGCACTGGCCAGCAGAAGTGGCGGCGGAGCCACGTGCCACCCAGGATTGACCGGTGCAGGCTCGTTCGGTCTTGAGCAGCGCATGTCTCCGCTGCCGCTTCTGCTGGCTGGTGCGGACCTGGCCGGGCTCCTCCCATCCCCAGCAGCACATGAGAAGCGTCCCCGTCGGGGCCTCGCGTGTGGGCAGGTGGCCGGGCCTGGAGAGCCGCAGCGCCCCGGGGGGAGCAGGCGCTGCCTTGCTGTGCGGGCAGGGCAGGGCAGCAGGGCTGGCTTGAAGTGGGTGGGCGAGGAGGCGAG
>NW_005842586.1:163737-182627 GCF_000455745.1 Alligator sinensis
ACGGTGGCGCGGTGGCAGCTCCGCCTCGGGCTAGATAAAATGGCTTGGCAGGCTGCATGGCGGCCTGTGGGCCATATGTTGGACAAGCCTGGTCTTGAAGAAGCAGACAAATCTGTCCTGTCAACCGATTGCTGCGTTATGCAGTTCACTGACATAACTGTTGTGAATCTTTTGGTTTCCTTTTTATGTAAGTATGTTTTTTAATGTATAGTAGTTAAAATAGCTCATATTTTGTCAGGAAGGTGGATGCAAATTCAGGACATCAGTTCCAATAAGAGAGTTAAATCAATTCAAAGGAATTCTCCTTTTATTTGTCCTAAAGGAAATTAATTCTACCAAGCATGCTAGGTGTTGCTTAGGATAATTCTTTTCAAGGCTGTCTTGTAGGTAGGCTAGATTTATAGATAGACTTTTTTTATTCTCTTACCTGAAACTTGAGCTTTGTTTGACTGCTTTGGACAAAGCCCACTTTGTCTTGTGAGGGACAGATTTTGGCCCTGAATTTTCTAGTCAATTGTTAGGCTAAAATCAAGGGTTTTTGATTTTTATCTAGACAGGTCACTGTGTCTAGCAGCTGCAGTGTTACCTTTTATAATGTTTTGGAATCATGTTAAGTGTTGTTTCTTTAAACACAGTCTCTTTATAGCTGCACCTTCTCTTCATTTCACCTGCTGTTTATAAAATACAGTAGGCATAATTTGCCTTCAAGGTCCTATCTTGCAGGTAAGTAGTAGACTTAATGCCTCAGTGGATCTCATCCCTCCAGTGCTGATCAGAGGTTTCAGATCTTCAGTATTTTGCTATTTGAACTACAAAAAATCAGGAAGATTTCACTGAAACTTGCATTTTACAAATCTTCGTTTGACCAGTTGTACAATATCTCTTCCTTACCCATTTACTTTTCAAGCTAGCTCTAACCTCAACTTTGGTTGAATCAAGGGAGAGAGAGATGAATTGTCATTTTAGCTTTTGCTCAAATAGACTGAAATGAGATAGGGCTAAGGGAATTGTTGACCAAGGAACTGCCCTTCAAGCATTATTGTAGTTAGCTTAACTTGCTACTGAAATACAGCCCTGTTGCAGACCTTTTGTTGCCTGCTTGTTCTAAACTTGAACCTAAGAACTTCTCACTGCAATTTATATTTGCTGACATAAAACACTGCAGAAATGTGCTGGTTGTGATAAGAAGATGGCTTGAATAACTGTAAACTTTCTGGTGAACTATAATCAGAATGGGTCACACAATTGGCATCAGCCACAAGGGGGTAGGAAGTTAGGCTAGATTAGGGGAGGATGAGTTAAAAGTACATGGGAAAACCTGAATGTTTTCAAACCCAGTGAGCTTTATGAGCTTTACCCCAGAGTACTTGGGAACTGGTGGAAGCAGTCTCAGAGCTGTTAGGGATTATCTTTGAGATTTTTTTAGAAGAAGGGTGAGGTTCCCAAAAACTAAAGAAGGGTAAAAAGTGCCTGTCCCTAAACAGAAAATGGGGAACCCAAGGACTTATAGAACTGTTAGACTAACTTCAATTCCTGGAAAGTTGCTGGAACAAATAATCAAACAATCTGTTTGAAAATACCTAGAAGATAACTAGGGATATGTAAGAGCTAACATAGATTTTGCCCAGAACAAGCATACCAAGCCAGCTTCTTTCATGACAAAGAAAGAGGCCTTGTGGCCCAGGGAGAAGCAGTAAAGTTGATACATCTTTAGTAAGGCACTTGACAGCATCTTGCATAACATTATTTGAAGCAAGTTAGGCAAAGCTGGTCTAGGCAAAAGTACTTTCAGGTAGGATACACAACTAGTTGAAAACCTATTCATTATATGTTGTGGTGAATTGTATTCACTAGATGAATGATTTGCTATCAAACTGGAAAAATGTATTAAATAGGCTTTGCAGGGGTAACTCTTAGACATAGTAATGTTCAGTATTTTTATTGATAAAATGCGTGATGGGATAGGGAATATGTTCATACGTAGCACTTAAGTGGAGAAAGAGGTTTTAAGCATTTTAGAGAACCAGATTGGAACTCAAAATGATTTGGACAATTGGAGAAACTGATAGGATGGAATTCAGTAAGCACAAATGTGCATTACAGCATTTAGAAATAATCGACTGCCCAAATAAATGAGCCCTGACTGACCAGATAGCCGAAAAGGGTCTTGGAGATGCAACGGATAATACACTGCAAATGATCCAACAATTTTGTATTGTTGTGAAAAAAGCCAACAGCATCACACTGAGACACAAATAGCATACTTTGAAGGAATACTTCAATCTCCTCTGTTCTGGCAAAGCTTCAGTTGGAATAGTGTAACCACCAGAGTAGCATTTTGGGTATCAGACTTGAAGAGAGATGGGAATTAGAGTGCAAAAGAAAGAAACAAAAATGATCAGAGGCCTAGAAAACATGAGTTATGAGGAAAACTGGATTTTTTCTGTCTAGGGAAGAGAAGACCAAGGGGGAACCATTAAATATTGCTTAGGTTACTGCAAGATGATGGCTTATAAACTGTTCTTCACATAGAATTACAGAGAAGTGGAACTGGAAGCAACCTCAAGGCTAAGGACAGGCATACAAAAAGTCTGAGCCTGAATTGTTTAATCTTTGCAGGTTAGTTTAACCTGCCAAGGTTTAACCAATTTGCAATCGTACAGATGTTCCCTCTGGACTGAAGAAATGCAGGCACATGCCTGCAGTGGCTCAGGTTAGAAGCCAGGGGGTGCTAGAGCAGCCCTCCCTTCCCTTCTCCAGTTCTAAGCTGAAGTGGGGCATGGCCAGAGCCCAGCAGGATGCTCTGATTAGGGAGCAGTTTAAATCTCCACCCTGCCTGCACAATCTCAGGCTTTTGCCCACTTCCTGCTCAAGGGGTGGGAGTGTTGCCAGAGCCCAGACCCCAGCTAGCACAATGAGGCAAAGTGGGGAGAGGGAGGGAGGACTACTTGTGTGCAGTGCATGCATCTTTTGATGATACCGAGCTTTTCAGTCTCCTCCCTGCTTCTTCAGACTGTCTACAAACCTGACAGGTGAGGGAGGCAGCAGGGAGCTGATATTTAGTAGCCCATCAAGAAAACAAGAGCCTCTCTCCTTATTTAGAGCTCTTCTTAAACGACTTTTGCCAAGGAAGGAAGAGAGGGACATTACCAGCTGACCTGTAGATTAGCTCCAAAAAGCCCTAAGCGGATTGCCTTTGTCCTGTCCCAGTGAAATTGGACAGACAGATAGACAGACCCCCTCTTAGCATTAACTAGCATACCACATGCCAGCTGGGGTCTGTGCTGAGGGAGATCGGGGCAGGGGGTGAGGGGGGGATCCCTGCTTGAGCAGCATGGGGGGGTGGGGCATAGGGAAGCCAGGCAGACCCTACTATGCCTGCAGTCTCTGCCAGAGGTCTGGCAGAGCTCAGGGAGCAAAGCAGGTGGGGCTAGTCCTGTTCTGTGGAGCAGACAGCACAGCATAGTCAAGTATCTGGGATGCTGGAGGACTGATTTTACTTAAACCAGGAATGGATCTGGGACAGACGCTGCATAAACTGGTTTGACCCAAATCAGTTAAGTCTGATACTATATTCAACCAGGTTTATCTTAAACCAGTTTCAGCCATTTTGAAACTGGTTTTTGTGCACTGAACTTTTGTTAAAGGTTTAAATCAGTTTCTGATCACTTAAACCGGTTCATGTGTAATGTCTGTCCCTAGCCCAAGAGATCATGTAGTCCAGTGATCACCAACCGGTCAATCTCGATTGACTGGTTGATCGTGGAACCTCCGACAGTCTATCTCAGTCTATGGGGGGGGCGCTAAGTGTGCGTGCATCTGTGGATGTTGTTATACTTGTATAAGCATCTGTATCTAACTGGGAAGTTGTAACAGTAGTGGTCTCAATGCCAAACTCAGGCACATGTCGCCATCCGAAATGCATGTGGGCACAGAGGTTTTGCTAGCTACTATTTTGTGAAGGTTTGTGTGTCAAGGGACTTGCCTCCAGGGGAAGTTTCTTTACAGTATAATAAGAATTTGCAGCACAGTTGCTACTCTAGCATCTCCGCATCTTCAGAGCTTTGACTGTACTTTGTTTACAGATCTGAATCTTTTCGGCCAGTGGTCAGCCCAAAAAAGTAGGCTTTGTTTGGACTTTTCTCATGCCTATGCTCATTGGTTGTTTAACTTGTGCCTGGTAATCCCTTCAAGTGGTGGGAGCTACCTCTCGCTTGCTATGAGGACACTACGAATGTCCACACAAGGAATTAGGGCAGAGTAGCTAGTGTTGTAAAGTTACTGGCCCACAAGAAGCCCTGCAAGGAGCAGCAGAAAGAGCAGTGAACCTGAGGGAGGAGTTGTTCCCAGCTACAGCCTGACCAAGCCTGTGGTGTGTCGCTATGAGTGTTATTGGCATGAAGTACTGGAGCTACAAGTAAAGGCACTGTCTTCTGTTGTCTTGATTTTTGCCTTTTGCAAAACGTCCAGTTTCCACAATCACTTATGGCAAATAAATGGGATTGCATCACAGATGCCTGACTCCCTTCATTTTCTTCTCCTAAGGGACACAAGCCACACGGCCCTAAATTATGTCTAACTGCTCATCTCAAAAAGAAGTACTATTAACAAGAGTTGCAATCAAGTGTATAAGTCCATGTGTATGGGATCAGAATTATCCCATACACATGGGATGATGCCAGTGGTACATCCCTCAGTGTATACATCCTTGACTTACCCAGCGGGCTTCCTTTAGAACCAAAGCTTTGGATAATTTTGTTTGTTGCCTTTTTAATCTTCTTAGTGTTTTTGTTGGCTTTTTTCTTTTGGCTTATATCAGAACATGTTCAAATAATAATCTTTGCCTCAACCTATGTCTCTTAATTCTTCATATATTTCTACTCTAAATATTTATAGATAATATGAAATTATTCAACGATAATCATATGAGGTAAAATGAAAGGCCTGCTTGGAATTTAGTAACAAACCAAATACTTTGTTGGTTGTTTAGTTTGCTTGCCCTCATCTCTATTCTTTAAGCTCTTGTGCAATTTTTGTTTTTCATTTCAGTTTATCCAAGGATTTTTTAATAGTTTTTCTAACTTAGTGGGCCTTTATGGAAAATAATTTTTCATCTGCTGAAGGTAAATCCATGTATATTGAATCTTTGTTCAGGTTTCAAGGGAAGCTTATCCTGATTGAAATGTAAATGGAAGTAGCTTTTTTTGTCTTAGGAAACAGTCTTTTCAGAAGATTTGTGGTGGAGGCACTTTGGGCTTTTTTTATTTGATTTTGTATTATGGATTTTTTCACTCCATATGTCTCATAACCACCGCCTGCAGTACAGGGCTGATTACTGGTCCAGGCTTTACTGGCTGTAGTGCACATAGTTGCAATATTACATGCTAAACTGACTTGAGCTCTGCCTGTTAGAGCAAGTGTCTTGTTAAACACAAGGAAGAGAACAAAAGCATTTAAAACATTTAATTGCAGGCCATAAACTTTTCAGCAGATCCCACTGGACTGGAATCGGTAAACCCCAGTATATTCTTAGTCTCACAGCTAGTTTGGGGGCTTTTCACCTTTCTGAACTTCTGTTTTCCTTCCCACTCCCTTGCTTATTCAGATTGCAGGCTCTTTGGAAAAGATGCTGTCTGACTCGCCGTGTGCTTGTACTAGTATTGAATAACAGGTATCTGTGCTACACTGGAGCTAGGAAGTACACAGTCTTGGTTTATTGTTCTCACAAAACTCCCTCAGTATCCAGACTGAAGTTTTATTATGTGTATACATGGAAAAATAAGCTTTTAAGAGCTGCTTTTGATGAAAACAATTCAGAGACAGGGCTGTGATTTCTTTAAATGTACAGCTTTCTTTCATTGCAGTCTGCAGAATCTGATATTAAAAATAATAGCTCTTGCAGTACTTTATATTCGGAAGAGTTACTTAGATCTTGTCCTGTGCTCCTGTTACACAGGTGCTATACAAACCACCAGAGCCAGAGAGGTTAAGTGACTTGCCTTAGTTTACATGCAGTGGAGTAGCAGAGCATGGATTAGATGCCAAAAATTCCTGGCTCCACCTAGATCAGGCTGCCTTTTGTAACATTGCCTTATGCCTTAGTTGGTGATCACTGCAAAATCCAGGCAAATCTGCAGGGTCTGACTTAATTCCAGAGCAAACAATGGAATGCAGAGAATAGATGCTGCATGTGCATGTCTTAAGCATAAATATCTTAATTGGATTGTTTTAATGCTAATATTGCATAAACTTGTCAGTTAACTACCTTTTGGTTTATGGTTTAAAATGTTCTTTTTAGAAATACCTGAAAGTTGAAACCTAAGAATTCTAAAGATTGGAGAAGGGGCTATTGTATAAAAGTGCTGATCATCATTGCCTTGCATAACTGGGGGTAAGGAAAAATGTCTAGTTCACATGCTAGTAAGTGAGGCAGAAATCCTGTGGCATGGTGTGTTGGAGTGTGTACCTGCAGCAGTAATTTTCTAAAGCTTAAATACCTTAACTGTTAAAAATCCTTCTCCACACCAGAAATGATGTGAACGCAGAATAGACCTACCACTTTCCACCTTGTAAAAAATCAAATCGGCACTGGATAGGGTGTGGAAGTTATGCAAGCATAAAATGAACTGGCTCCTTCAACAGTAAACATATATATTGCTGTGTGAACACCAGCAAGTTATTTCAAAGATTAATGCAGTTGCATGTTTTTATTAAACCAGCCAGAGTGCTTAGGTGTCTATAGCAAAAAAGCATTTAAAAATCTCTTGATGGGGCTTCACTCCTTTTTCTTAGTCTCATTTAAAGACCAGTCTTTCCTTTTCAAGGATGTAAGGAGCCCCAGTTCTGAGTCGACTGACAGATGAAGGTGTTCAGCATGCCAGGAGGATATTCATCCTTAAATCACTAATCCAGCAACTGCATGTACACAAGCAGATCCCTGCATGTGCAACCACAAGCTCATTGCTACAAGGAGATTATAATGCTAGGCAGAGACCTGTGTGGCTTTGGTTCTTGTGAACTGCTTTTTGTAATTTCAGTGTCATTAAGTGAATGCCAAAACTTGTTCAACCCTAGGATAAAAATTGACAGTGAAGAAAACACCTTCACAAAAAAAGTGTGGTTGAGATGATCAAAAAGTAACTGTAAGAGTTAGGACCTAGTTCCCATTGAAAGGCAGTAGGAACTGGGTACCCAACTCCCTTAATCTCCTTTGAAAATACCAGCTAGTCTTAAAACTTGAGCTATTTCAAAGCCTTTCTGAGGGTGAGTACTGTTTGGTCCTATACAAGCAGCAACCTGTACTGAATTCTCCAAGCATGATTTTGAGCTCTAGTTTGAACAACCATGTTATCCTTGTGAGGTTCAGGTGCTCAAGCTGGGCTATGAATCAGGTTAGAAGCATGTGTGCCCAGTCACTGCCATGACCTGTGTTCTGTTGTGGTGAAAGCAAGCCAAAGATGAATGGAATTATCCAGAGTGCTTTATTTTACCTGTAGCTATTCTCATCCAGTTGACTAAATCCACAGTAACATTGGTGGGTCATGTCTAAGAGTTCACTGCCTCTAGATGCAGAATGATATTGAAGAATTCCAGTCTTCAGAATTGTGACCTTTTGTTCCTTGTCTGTATTGCTTTTTTTTTTCTTTCTTCCTCTTGCCCTTGGTAGGTGGCCTGTAAAAGTAGGTTTTTTTCTTTGTACTCATCTGTTCCCCCTCCAAAAGGAAAGGGAGGGGGGAGAATCTAAGAATGCAGAGGTTGTAGTTAAATTGAATGGGAAAGCAAGGCTGTGCTAACAGCGATATTAATGGAGAGCAATCATAGCAAGGATTTTGAGTCACTGGCAAGAAACTTAAAACTCCAGATTTAAGGATTTTTTGATGAACCTGTTAAAAGCTAGGTGATTTACTAGTGAGGAAAGATTTACTGTGTATTTAAATCTTAATCTCCCCCTGAAGTTTTGGGAATGAATTATCAAAGTATTTAGCCTTCAATAAGAACAAAAAGGTGATATTGCCCCTTGTAAAGTCACTGTTCAGAGTGAATGATGTGTAAAAAGCATGAATTCTGAAAAATAAAATAAATGAATTTAGAACTTTTCTGGTCCCAGGTGTTACCAGTAAAGATAATGAGGCTTTCTCATCATGACTTGGTCCTAACTATGATGAAACCCACTGTTAAACTTTAGCAGATGTCACATGTAAGATAAAGATTGAAAGAACAAATGGCAAGACAATCTTGCACCACACCTCATGGCCTGTATACATTTATAATGCTAGGAATGAGTTGTGTTAGGAGTTGCTTTATATTAAATAACAACAGATGGGAGGTGTTCTAAAATTTGATTTGAATGCTTTTTTTACCTACTTTATTAATCTAGCCTGCAAACCTGACATAGCTCAGCTAACTTTACAAATGTGTCTGGAAGGCTGCTGACAGACATGCTTAAGATGCAATGAACTGGTAAATCATGTGTCTTAAGTAGTGACATGGCCACACATTTATTCAATTAATGGCATGATAAAATGAAAGCCACAAAATTACTATGCAGAATATGTGTAGTAACTTTGTGGCTGGTCCTTATCACTCTTTTAGCTGAACATGTGGCCAGTGCTCCTGGCTTCTGGAAGCATGCTAAAGCCCTTCAAATTTCCCATGTGCTCCAGAAGCCCCAATCAACTGATGGGGACTCCCAGCCGGGGAGCACATCGGAGCCAAAGGTTTCGCACACTGCCCTGGCTAGGAGCACCTGTTGGCTGATTGGGACTTGCAGCCGCAGGAGAACATGGAGGCTGAAGGCTCCATATGCTCTCCTGGCCAAGCGATCTGATCAGGTGACTGGGGCTCCCAGCTACAGGAGTGCATTGGAGCCAAGGGCTCCAGCTGGCAGAGCACCAGGAGCCAAGTTTGTTACTTGCCCATAAAAGGGGAGCCTGTAATCGCAATCCTGGGCTCCCCCTGCACCAACGGTACGGCATAGATAAGCTCTGATGCTCAATCACAGAAGCCTACCTCCAATGTGGTATGGTAGGAAATATGATTGTTGGGATCTGCCATTAGGTCACATCATCGCTTAAATTGAACGTCTGTCAGTGACCGAAACGTTTGCAGAATTCTCCCTGCCCATTGCACAGTATCCTATATAGGTTTAGGAAGTCCCACTAGGAAGGATTCTCTTATGCAGGTTGGACCAGTTTCAGCAATTCCAAGTTCTGGATGAGCTTTCATTTCTGAGAATAACTTGAGTAGCCACTGTGCTAGGACAAAAAATAAATGTAAGAGTCTGAGTTAGCTTTTGAAATGAATGATGGCAGTGTCTCTTCCAGTAAAGGGAAGTGCGTCACTGACTGTTTGTCTAGGCCCTATGTCCTGTCATATGGGCTTTTCAACTTCTTAACCCTCATATAAGCAAGTGGTGACCACCTGCATTAGCTATATTAGCATTCCCACTAGAAAGGCTTACTTGGGTTATGGCAACCTCACTGCATTCTTACTTTCCTGTCTGTCTGGGGCAGGGATGCTCAAACTCAACTACTGAGTTGCAAGTGACTCTCTTGCTTATCACCTGTGCTTTGTCACAGAAAGCATCATCTGTTTTTGTTTATTCTCCCCTGCATGCACTGCATTGTACTTCATGCCATTATGCATAGAGTGTAGATATCTGTGGATTTTTAGTTAACATTGAATACTCTTGCATCTCCTGAACTAGTCAGGACTGGGAGTCATTGGTTTGGGAGTATATGCCATGTTGCTTTGTGTTGAGATGCTCTTAGGTTCATACCTTCATTCAGTTCCAGGATAACTTGTTTGCTGTTCAGGGCACTGTAGGAAGACTTCAGAGGACTACTGGCACTTCATTGATTTCACTGAAAAGGGGTTAGGTTCCAGTTTAGGTTAAGGTGGAGCCCAGACTTTAACGTACTTTCACATTTTTTAGGTTCAAAGTACCTCTTGTTTGACTCACGGCACCCCTTTGAAAATGCCAGTCTTAGTTTTTGACTCATTTTTGACTACAGAAAAATTATAGAGCAACTTTTCTGTTGCAGGGAACCATGACCACAACACCAGGTCAGAGTGCTTTCAACGCTATGGATTCCTATTTGAAATCACTGGGTTTCTTTGAATCACGTTTGCACATTTAACCATGCTAATGTTATATGGGACCCCATGGTACACTTAAGATCCTTTAAAGGCATCGCATTGTGCTGCGGCCCTAGTTGAGAATTGCTGCTTTAACCCATAAACCAGGGGCAGACAACAATTTTGACCAGAGTGCCAAAAAAAGCTCAATGTCTACCTTGTAAGATGCCAGAGTGCCAGCATGCCAGGAAAATAAAACCAGAGCGGAGGGGACATGGCAGGACACACTGCATATTAATATTCTAATATAGTAAAAGCCTTTGTCTGTCTGTCTGTCTGTCACGCTCCAGCCCAACTGTGCGCGCGTCGCCGAGAGGGCGTGTGCTGATTGGCTGCAAGGGCCTGGGAGTGTTCCAGACAGAGGAGGTGAGGGAGCAGCTATGCCGCACCACCCCCCCCCCCGACAGCTGGCAGGGAGGGGGAGGTGGCAAGGAAGGAGGAGGGAGCAGGAAAGGGAAAGGGGGGGTTCTGGTGCAGCACCCCCCCCCACTGCCACACACCCCCTGATGCCGCTGCCTAGCCCTAACAACAGCCAGCAGAGGGGGAGGTGGCACGGAGGAGATGGGGAAGGGAGGATGCATGTTGCATGTTGCCGGGTATCAGTGGTTGCCACTGTATGCAAGCTCCCCTTCTCCCCTGTTCCTGGAAGCCATGCCAGTGCGGGGTGGGGCAGCAGGGGATGAGGGGGGGCTCCCGGGCCTGCAGCAGGGGCTGAGAGGGTGCATGGGGGTCAGACGTGGGGGGGGATGTGGGAAAATGTCATTCATGACAGGCAATTTGCTAGTAGTTAATAATAATGCTCCTTTTTTCTTATAGCAAATGCAAGGTTTTCTAAAAATTCTAAAATTGGCAACACTAAATAAAAACTTTATATACTATGAGTGCACATACAGAACCAGACACACACATGGACATATGGAGACAAATGCACAGACCCACATGCAGATGCACATGTGCACACCCACACAGCCGGGCTTCTGGGCCACAGCACAAAGTCTGACCCGACCAATACCATGTTCCTGCTGCAGCCCCTGTGCTTACCTAGGCTGCTGGTGCCTGAGTTGCAGTGCGGCTCTCTAAGGCCCCTGGGGTGTGCAGCCTAGGGTCAGGGGGCAGCAGAATGCAGACAGCGTCCCCGCCTGTGTTCTCCGGACTCGCCCTGGCACCTGCTATGGCGCTGGGATCTGTGGCTGGGCCCGCCCAGCCACAGATCCCAGAGAACCTGGAGCAGCAATTGAACACCCCCCCCCCATGGTGGGAGATCTTTGCTGGGTGTCTGTTGGTCTTTAATTTTTACTTTTTAAATTTTTTTTTTTTTACTATGCCTTGCAAGACTTTAAGGCTTTTTATTGGTGTGCTATAACACAATCCTTATAAGTATTGTGCATCTGCTGCATCTGAGTATCTGGCCTATTTTCACAGCACTCCACATTAGTGAGATGAATTCAAGAAACAATCAGTTTGACTTCCAACCCTGACCTGCCTGAACAAAGTTGCCTGCAAAAACTAAGACAACATTCCCTTCCCCTTCTTCCTCATCTCCCACAATTTAGTAACTAGAAGCCTCTTTTTTTATGCCGGTGAAACTGAGATCCTGAAAGCCAGTACGATTTGGCTCACATGATGAGTAAGATTCCTTGTGTGCGAAGAGCAAGACCACCCTGGAGTTAATGCTATTCTTGAGAAGCCCCATTCTACACTAATGCGTTCTGTTTCTTTCATATTAATTAGAGCATGAGGTCAGTGCTAGTTCTTAGTACCTGTTGATAGAAGAGATGTTATATAAATTTGGTGCAGACAGTAATTCAAGTAGTTTAAAACTCATTTAGTAAGAAGAGCCACAGTGGGCAACCATGAATACTTCCCCACCTTACCCTCTGCTTCTTCCATTTTACAAGCTAACCTTTGAAAGCTCATGCTGACTTTCAAGTTTGATTAGATCAGAATGAGCAGTTGCTTGAAAAAGGGGGGATCAGGAGAGTAGCACTGCTGGAACTTCTTCTGTCTCTAAATTTTCACGATTGTGATTTAACTTTCTTGTCTTTAGAATGTCATTGGGGTAAACTGACTAAAATAAATATGCTGTTGTTTAAAGAAAAAGACCCAGGGAGAGTCATAGCCATGCTTGCATAGTTCAGAATATGTACTTGACAAAACAAAAATACCCTTATGGGTATTATCACTTCGAGTTTGGACTTTTTATTTTTAATGTAACAGTCTCTTTCCTGTAGGAAAATGACATTTGTGCAGTGAAATCCTACATCTGTTAAAGCTAAAATCCGGGTTTTGATCGGGGAGGAGAAGTAATCTGGGGAATGATCATATAGTCTTTTATTTAATCCAGATTCTCTGATCTTTTAAGCTTATTATTATTATTTTAAATACATGAATTCAAGGAGCAAAACCCGTGGTGGGCTGAAGTAATCATAGACCCTCCAATCTGTTTCCAAAGTTAGGGTTGTTTGTTTTTTAAACTGCCAGTTTTTTTAGCTAATCAAATCAAAAAGTCTGCAGCTGATGGCTAGAGATGATAATACTGGGGCAGTTCAGTCTTTTGTTAATAGACACTCTCCTCTCACAGTGTGGACATTGCCTGGGGTGTGGGGGTGTTTTAATTAGAGCAGTTCCTGGAGAGCTGCTTTAATTAAAACACCACAGCGTCACCTGTATTTAAGCCCCTGCGTGTTTAAAAATGGCTGCACTATGCTTTACCTAAAACACATTCAATAAGCTTTAGTTAAAGTGCCCCAGCAGCCATTTTTAAACCCACGG
Organism: Alligator sinensis; assembly: GCF_000455745.1. Taxonomy (NCBI): domain Eukaryota; kingdom Metazoa; phylum Chordata; order Crocodylia; family Alligatoridae; genus Alligator; species Alligator sinensis. The sequence goes on from NW_005842586.1 coordinate 176,647, forward strand.
GGGCTTATACATGTGATGCTGCAGTGTTTCTAGAACGTGGAACACTTGATTTAAATGAGTGCTTTAGAACGCGTCGGAGCAGACAAGTATAGTCATCCTTCAAGTGCAGCATACCAATGTCTTTGAGGCAAGGCTTTCTGCCTGGGAGATTACCCATCTACCATCTCACCATCAAGCAAAGAAGTCTCTTTCTTATTTTATTTTAAAGTTGGTAAATAGAAGAACTAGTCGAGCATTTGATTTGTTTTCTTCAGATGTCAATCTGGCACCTTTTTCAAGCATTTTCTGTTAAATTGGAGAAATAATTGCCTTCTAGGCTGTAGTGCTTCTCTTTAGGAAAAACACCCCCCTTGCCTGGTATGTCCAGGCTCGGAAGCGTGAAACCAGTGGGTGTCATAGCTCCTGTGCTAAGATAGTAGGATTCAAACCTAGGCTTCATACCAAAACATTTCTTTGAGTGCACCAGGTTTTTAGCTCCTGAGTCACCCCCCCCCCCCCGTTTATATAGATTAAACTGGTACAACTTGAAAGAGACTTTATTTAATGGTTTGCATTAACTTTCTTTAGACTAACATATGTACACAACCTTAATACTTGATCATATAAGACCTGTGTCCATGTAACCTTTGAGGCATGTGTGTTGAGTCAGACAGATAGGCACCAATTAACACTGCCAAATACAAGATTCACAAGTGCAAGCAGATGTGCATGCAGTTTGGCAAGAGCAAAATTAGAGATGATTTCTGGAAATGCATACTTCCTTATGAGTTCCAGTAGGGATCATGTACAGAACATTAACCTATGTTATAACATTGGAAGAAGAGCATTTTAAGTGTGACCTGAGGACTTTTTTAGTTACTTGCTTCCCAGGAGGACTTGGACAACACTGTCAGTCCCTTAACTTTACAGAGAACTTTGAAGATTCTGACCTAAAATGAGTGGCTTGTGCAAGGCTGAGATGAGTGGAAATGCTAGAGTTCTTCTTTGGCCTGGATATGTAACATCATGCTTGAGCATGGAAGGATTCACAACAACCTGTGAGGAAGTCTTATTCTTAAGTATCCATATGCATAGGGACCCTTCCCAGAAGCTTGTGCAAAGATATTATCTGCTTCTGCAACAGCAGTAATTCTGTTTTTCACCCAGCTCAGAGCAGATCTTTTTACCCTTCAAACACAAGGTGGAGAATAGCTTTACTTTAGAGATTAGGAATCTGAGGCACAGATTATAAGCAGCCTGCCAAAAGTTACAATAGAAACTTCCAGAAGAGCTATGACTTTGTTCCTAATCAGGTGTTATAATTTCAAGACCATTCTTTTGGCTTTGTATTTAATTATAAGAGTTGCTGCAGACCTCTCAGACTTCTTAAAGCCCTGTAGGAAAGAGCTTCTGGGAGCAATTGTACTGCTTTTGTGAAGTATTTTACTCTAATGAATACTCTGCCTTTCCCTCACAGTACAGCATCCTCTATGGGCAGAGCTTTTGATTAAAGTATTTGTTACACACAGTATTTACAAATAGCAGAATGGGAACTCAAAACTTCCCATAAGGATGGCAAATTCCCCACATCTACTGTAAATTTGATTCCAAGGAAATCTAGACAGTGATCCAAATGGAATAGGCCCATTTCTTGAATAGCTGTTTACACTTCATCTCTTTTCCTTCTGTGAGTATTCAAGTCAACGGTCAAGTGCACTGTGTTTAGATAAGCTTTAAAGTCTAAAGCAGTTGGGGTCTTTCCAGTTTGTCATAATTAACTTTTTAGCGAGTATTTAAAAGATAATGGCTTCAGATGACCCTTTCTGGATGCTGGTTGTAGAGCTATTAAGAGGATAGAACAATCATTGAAGAGGATTTGCATGGGGACCTCAAAATGCATAAAAGAGTAGCTTTAGAGGTGCACCAATATATCGGTCCATATTGGATCAGTACTGAAAAGGAAAATTGACGTTGTCGGCAATCGGCTTTTTTTGGCTGGGGTAGCCAGTAATGTCACCAATAAATGTCGCACGTATGCATGTAGCCGCAGTACACACATGGCCAAAAATGCAGCCTAGCAGCTTGGAGAGCAGTGTCTGGCTGGTAAGTCGGGGGCCCCCATGTTGAGGGGGAGAGTTTCATAGTTTTTAGGGTCGGAAGGGACCTGAACAGATCATCAAGTCTGAGTTGGGCTGGGGCAGGTGCTGCCTGGGTGGGGTGGATGGGGCAGGAGCAGGATGGAGCTGCAAGGGGCAGGGAGGGGGCAGCACCCCACTGCTGCAGGAACCCACAGGGGAGTCATGGAGAGCATGTCCTGCCCCAGATTTGTGCACAGGGAGAGGGTGAGCTGCCTACTGCAGGCTCAGGACCAGAGGCTGTGCCAGCCTCTTCCTGGTGGGGTGCCTGGGCCAGGGCTGCACTTGAGGTGGTCGGGGCAGGGTGGGTGGCAGTGTTTGCACTGGGATGGAGGGCTACAGGGTAGGCTACAGCCCCCCCAAAATTCCCTGCCCCGAGTGCATCCCTGGCCCAGCCCCACCCTGCCCCGCAGGGAAGAGGGAAGAGGCCAACACAGGCCCTGGCCACAAGCATGCAGCCTGCCCTCACCCCACACTCAAATCCAGGGGGCACATGTCCTTCCTTCCTCTCCCAGAGGTGCAGGGAGCTGCCCTCCTCCCAGACAAGCCACCCTCTGCTCTGTCCCATGCCCCATCCTGGCTGAGCAGCACCTGTCCCTTCCCTGCCCCAGTCCCACTCCCTCCCTCGCCATGGGGGCCTCAATCTCAAATCTCCCTTCCTCGCCATGGTCCCCCCCCCCCCCCCCCCCCCCCCGCCGATGCCTTCTAAGCATCAGGTGACCCCAAAACCGGACACTGCTCTCCAAGCTGCTGGGCTGCATGTCAGCTATTGGATCAGTATATGACTGGTTAATAATTGGCCATCAGTATCGGCCAAAAAAATTGTCAGTGCATCCCTATTAGCCTTCAAAAAAGATGCTCTGTGTTCTTAAATTTGCCTGGCTGTAGTTTAACCTGGGTCTAGACAGTTGTTTTTTTTTAATACAAAGTATAATGATTGAACTTTTGCTGTGGAATTTGCATCAAACAGAAGCAAAGATTATGAACAAGATAAAGTTCCCAAAAGTTTTCTCCTATATTCAAATGAATTGCAGTGAAATGAACATTGTCTCTTGAACAAAATGTTGTTACTTGCACAAAGGAAAATTTTTGATGTCTATCCTTTTCCTGTCTCTAGTTGATTCTGTAAAGAGAGTTTCTCAAGAGGTGGGGTTTAAGGATATTGGCATTGTGTGTTCAGAGAAATTATCAGGAAGAGAAGATAGCAGGGGGGAGTAATTTCATTCATTGTTGTAAGTGAACAAAAGATGATTGCACAATCAGTGAATACATGTTTGAAGCATTTTATTTTTCAGATTGCACAGTGTGAATATTCATCCATGCAGTAGCTTTGCATGCAGAAAACAAATCTCTGATGTAGATCATAAGCAGAAATACAAAGCACCAGTGGGAAAAGGCTGCTTTGTACTAGAAGAGATTAGGTATTTTATAGAAAATAACATACGTATTTTTGGGCAGCTGACAGATAATTTGCAAAGTGTTCATTATTCAGGGAGATTTAAGAAGCAGGTGTTCAGAGCAGGATACTCTTACTTCAGTAATAAAGTAATTGTCCTTCATTTAAAAAAAAAAAAAAAATCAATTATATCTTATAGTGGGGGGGAGGGTATCTTGCATCTTTAAAAACAATCTCATTATGGAGGGAAAGATGGAATGAATTAAAGCTACAAAATCAGTTATCAGGAGAAGCTGTGTTCCTCAGCTGTCCTACATGGGTACTTTTTACAGAGAAAAGCAGTACCCCCTTCTTACCAACCAGGTTCAAGTTTGCCACCAGGCTTTCTTTTCAAAGACTTGTTAGTTTTAGGAAATCTAAAACATGCTACAGTCGGTCTTCTCCAGGTTTCCCTATCCCCCACCGATCTGTGAGAGAGAGGCAGGGAGGGACACAGAGATTGGGTAGGCTGCTTTTCAAAGGTACCACCTTCGACTTTTATTTGTATTGAGATTTAATCCAAGCAGCATAAAAGAGTCAACCCTTTTATTTTTCCAGTACATGTTCCTTTTCTCAGATTTTTATTATTAATAACATAATTTCCACAGATACATGATCTAAATGAGATGCCATAACCATCCTCTCTTCCTCTTCCATTTATGTTTATAGTTTGCATCCTGGGCTGAAGAGGAAGGTAAATGCTGGTTTACAGGGTGGACATGGCTTTCTTAGTTCTTGATGGTGCAATCCCAGGATTCATATTTATCTCTGTTAGTCCTGAAGAATGTTATCTCTGTAGCCTCAAATATACCATAGGAAGGAAATTGGAGAATTCTTGTAGAGGGGAAATTTTGTTCCTGCTGTCTTCAGTGTCCTGCAATGACTATATCAATCTCTCTGGGCTAAAGGGGCTCTGAGCTTGACTTTGTTCAGAAGTAACAGCAGGAGCTTATTTTCTAAAGGCAGATCCTATTAAAACCCTTCCTCACTGATTATTCTTTAGCACTTCTGTTCCTAGGTGAGTCATCGGGCTGCTGCCCTCTCTTGGAAGACGCAGACAGAGCCAATGATTTATCACAGGATTGCTGTACTAGTAAAGAATCTACTCCTTGCTACCCTATAAGCTCATTGCTACATATTTCCTGTCGCTGCGCTAGTTCAGTGTCATCTTGCTTTCAGCTCTATGTTCTTTTAGAGAGATGTAATGCCTAACCATGTTCAGTATCCTGGTTATGTTCTTTTCAGTGTTATTAAATGTACAGTCATCTCCTTTCACGGAGAGCTTGGCAGTTTTTCTGCCTTACCTTTTAGCAAATCCTCTGACAGTTTTTCCTTCCTTTGTTCTGCTCCCTTAAGCTGCATGTAATATTTCTGAGTAACCCAAGGTGGCTGTTGTTAAACATTTGAGGGGGAAGTTTGAACTGTGAAAGCAAGTTGTTTGGTGATCTGAGCTGCTGTTAGTGTCCGCTGTAATTCCCTGGGTGTGACCTTCCCCCCCCCCCCCCCCTCCTTTTTCCGTGTACGAGAATACAATCAATTTCTCTTCCTGTGGAGATGTTATGAGCACCCGGCACATTTCCTTGTGTTGTAACACTAAAATCAAATGCTTTCCATGAACAAGCAGCTTAAGAGTAGAACTCAGCGAGCCGGGATCATTTTGAATTTCCCTTAGTTCATTTCTTCTGTTACACTCTGATAACACTCTTTTCCCCTATTTGAAGCAGTAAAAATCCCCCCTCTAACTGGGCAGCCCATTATGTTTTGGCATGGTATGAATGAGTTCCTGGCGTTGTGTGCACAACTCTTCTGTTTCCTCAGCTTTTGGCTGCTGTAGTCAAGTGCATAGATGTGAATAATAGTCAGGCTAGCTGAAATGAACCAAATGTTGGTATTGCCTGGATTATATCCCTGTAGCAGTGCAAACATGTCCTTATTTAGAGTAAACACAACTTGTTTCTCAGTGCCCTTCTGTTTTGCATGTACGAAGTCCACTTTGGCAGCAGTGAAAAGCATTACCATCCTCTACCCTGAACCGGGGGGGAAGGGGGGGAGTGGAATGCTATTCAAGCCGGTTTTGTTGGCGGGGGTGTTTCATAGATTCATAGATGTTAGGGTCGGAAGGGACCTCAATAGATCATCGAGTCGGACCTCCTGCATAAGCAGGAAAGAGAGACCCCCAGGGTGGTAGGGGAGAGCACCCCCTCCCTTGGGAGCCCGTTCCAGACCTTGGCCACTCGAACTGTGAAGAAGTTCTTCCTAATGTCCAATCTAAATCTGCTCTCTGCTAGCTTGTGGCCATTATTTCTTGTAACCCCCGGGGGCGCCTTGGTGAATAAATACTCACCAATTCCCTTCTGTGCCCCCGTGATGAACTTATAGGCAGCCACAAGGTCGCCTCTCAACCTTCTCTTGCGGAGGCTGAAAAGGTCCAG
>NW_005842586.1:183618-184630 GCF_000455745.1 Alligator sinensis
ACCCTTGGATGGAGCTCATCCGGGCCTGCCGACTTAAAGGCATCCAGTTCTTCCAAGTGACTCTGCACCAACTCAGGGTCTGCGCATGGAAGTCTGGCGCCTTGGTGCTGCCTCTCTACAACCCCATTGAGAGACTTGTTGTGCCCCTCACTTAGGAACACTGAGGCAAAGAACTCGTTGAGGAGTTCAGCCTTGTCCCCCCTGTCCATCACCAATTGTTTCTGCCCATTTAGCAGGGGTCCTATTCCTCCCTGGGCCTTCCTTTTACTCCCTATATATCTAAAAAACAATTTCTTGTTGTCCTTTACTTGGGATGCTATCCTCAGCTCCATGGTAGCTTTGGCCCGTCTAACTGCCTCCCTACAAGCAAAAGCAGAGGAGGTATATTCGTCTTTGGTGATCTCTCCCTGTTTCCACTTTTTATGTGCTCCCCTTTTGGCCCTTAGGCTGCCCTGGATTTCTGTGGTCAGCCAAGGAAGCCTCCTGGCCCCTTTCCCTCTTTTATCTCGCACGGGGATTGTCTCGCTTTGTGCCCGAAGGATCATTTCCTTAAGGCACAGCCACCCTTCTTGGGCTCCCATCACTTCAAAACTCCTATTCTGCAGTGCGTTTGTTTGGGTTTTTGTGGGCACCATCCAAAAAAACCCCCAAGATGAAGAGTGCATTTGTCCAGCTTTGTTAGTGCAGCATTTTATTTTACAGCCCCCAGTCTTTACTATTCTAGTGGCCTCACGCTGCCCAACAGTGAGATCACAAAAGGGAAATTATTTGAGGATAGAAGTCAGACTCAGACTCACTGTTATAGTCAAGGAAAACTCATTGTCACATCGGTGACTCTTAAGGCCAAAATTATCTGTTGGTATCCTTCACTGGAGGAAGGTGTTAGGGGGTGGGGGGAGGAGGAGAGATGGGCTCATGAGACCCAAGTACCATTTTCTGGCTCTCATTGCCCTGACTGGATGGCTTTGGACAAATCATCTTACTTTTTCCTACCTCAGTTCCCATTTAATAG
>NW_005842586.1:184661-216424 GCF_000455745.1 Alligator sinensis
TGCTGAACCTCCTTTGGAACATGCCTTGAGGTACACCAATAAAAAGTGTTACGTGTATAAGCTGGGTATTACTATTGCACACTAGTCTGGACCTGGCACCACCTTTAACCTTGGGTAGCTCATTTAATCTCTTGGCTTCAGCTTCCCTATCTGTAAAATAGTGACAATAATTGCATATCAGAAGAGCATGAAGGATTCATCCATGTCTGTGGGTTTTTTTGACACTGAAAACGAGTGTATCAATGTAAATTATGCTTATACGGTTATGGTTATATTTATTGTCATTCTGTTACCAATATTTGTATTTTATGGCAATTAAAGGCTTAACCATGTTACCAATACAAGCTAGTTCAGTTTTTCTAATAGGATAAGGATTAGTTTATTAAAATTTGGATGAAAGAAAACGACCACATCCTTTGAAATCCACTAATTACTTTTGAGGCTAATCTGCATTTTCCAGAACTACAGAGAAGTTCCCAGTTTTAGTAATGATAGAAAATGTCCGCATTTCTGCCATCTGGCCCAGCTTTGTTACTAAACTTCAAGTCTGTGAACAGGCAAAAAGAAAACAGTTATCTGGCATCTGTAAGACTGCAAAAAGGTCATTAAATAAATCAAATGAAGAGGAAATAGCATGTCTGTTAAATCAAAGATATTTTATACAAACCATGATGGGTCATGCTGAGAACTGTCTAGCTTGTTGAGCTTAGCAATGTTTCTCTAATGAAAATCAGCCAAAAATGTAGCTCTTTCCATGACTCTTTATAATCTACCTACCATACCAGAAGTCAAAATCTATTTCTTAATTGGTACAAATCCAGTGCACTTCCATTGTTTAATTTATAGAGTTAATTCCAATTTTACTGTAGGGTAACTCAGAATAGAATTTAGTCCTGTGACTCAGAACATCTAGCTAAAGCATAAACTACTAATAAACAGATCTGTTTATGCAGAATATACTGTATGTGATTCCAAGGAGTTAAGATCATAAAGGAATAGGGCTGGAAGGGACTTCAAGAGGTTACCTAGTCTAACTGCCTGTTCAAGACAGGATCATCCCTGTTTTAAACCATTGTAGTGAACTACTTGTCTAACCTGCTCTTAAATTTCCAAGGATGGGGATTGAGTTGGACCAAAAATATCTAGTGCTATTATCTCTCCAAAAGCAGATGGTAATGTGAATGTGGAATGAGTGTGACGTCTTCTCTCATTTTTGCATCTCTTTGTGCTTTTTCTAGGAAAATTTGTTTGTCAGATGTTCCCTGTTTCTTTTCAAAAGAAGCTGTGAATTGTGGTGATTGATGCTGATTGGAAACGAGGCTTGTAGTGGGTTGTTACTCCTTTAGCTAGGCTCAGGAGCTTGCCTTCCCCCTTTCCTACCTCAAACTAAACAGAATAACAAAACATCAGTAACCCTCCCCACCCTACCTCTCCTATCCAGGGCAAGGGATTCGCCGCAGTGCTTCAGTATTGCCTTCTTGGCTACCAGCATCATCTCTCTGGGAGCTTTTAACTTCCTTCAGGGCCAGCCAATCATCTCCATCAGCTGGCCTAGAGCTCCAAGGCAGGCAAACTATTACCCTCTAACCCCCTGTGGCTGGGTTCCAGTCCCTGTGCCATGCAACTTGTTACAGGGCTTTTCTCTGCACAAATCAGATACTGTGCAGAAGGAATGCAAGCATTCCAAGTGGACAAGCCTCAGGCTTCTTCTCTAAGGTTCCTCTTCTGGTCACTTATCAACATGGATCAGATCAAAAGTGCTCTCATATAGATGAGAACCTTCTTATTTCTTTTACCTATTTTGTGGACCATTCTGTCCAGTTTGGTCACGTGGCGTCTGTCCCCTGCACATGCAAAATGGTCACAGTACATTTAAAGGTCTCTGGTGGAATCATGAGGGGTAGTCTCTGCACTGACTGGCAGTGATGCACTTCAGATAAATGGCTTCTACATCAAAGTCATAGTTTGCCGATATACTGTAGCTTAATTGGTTGTGCTTGCTTTCTGGAATTTGTGGCTCCTTTCACTTTTTAACTTAATTTTAGACATGAGGTTTAGCTACCCCCAGAAGCAGAACAGTTGGCACTAACTGAAGTGTTAGTGAGAGTTGTGTTCTCCGTTTGGCTTCAGTGGAAAAGGAGCCATAGTGATTAGGTCATACATTTGGAAACAAGTGCAGCTGTATCATTTCTCTTGAGCTCCACTGAATAAGAAGGACCTTAAGCAGCAACTCCAATCTAGATATTCTTCCTTCCTTTGCACTTTAGTGAAGATAAGAGCTAGATCTGTATTCCTGTGGGCCAGCCAAGACAAAGGCCTAAATGCCTTTTAACTTTTGGAGGTGTTTTGAGCCTGGATCTAGACATTGTAGTTTATCCCAAATCTGAAATAACAACTAAGAGCAATTGAAAAGATGGGGGCTTGCTGTGCACTATTAACACCTGTGCACTTGTGAATGAAATTGCACACAGAAGTTCAATTATAGGGAGTCACCTTTCAAATACAAGACTGAGAAGAGTAAAACTCTTAGTTCTTAATTCCTGCAATTTATGATTTGTTGGGTAGCTTGAAGAGGGGAGAGGTGACAGGGAAGTGGGGGTAGAGGAGGTTACAGTTACCCAGAGGGAGCAAAACATATTGTGAATCTGAATTTTGCAAGTGGAATGTTGAAGAAGAGGCGACTTCTAGGAATATCAGAAAAAGAGAAGCACAAGATTTGAATGAGAACCAGGATGTGAGGAGAAGAAGAAAAGGAGGAACAGTCTTGTGGGTTCAAGCTTAAGTAGCAGGTAGGGCAGAAAGAGGCTGCCATTGCTGGAAGAATAGGAGGGGGACAGTCTATATTAAAATTCTGTGAAAACAGTTCAGTGTGGGTCAAGGGTCATCAGAAAGGTACCAGTGAGGTTTTAGGAGCAGGTGGGATTAGTTCCCCAGCATGCAGGTTTTGTGGGATAGTGATGGGGAGGAGAGCACTAAGGCCAAAGAAGTCCTTGTCCTTGAGGACTGGAATAACACAGGCTGAAGGAACAATTGGAGAAGTGATTGTCATAAACAATAACATACAATTCTTTTGCTCTTGTTTTTCATGCACTAAAAAGGCTACTTTTCTATCAAGGAAAAATGGTTTAATAGTTTGTAAAATGTTGCATTTCACTTTGTAGGGAGTATACACTATACCTCATCTGAATCCTGGTTAACTGATTTTTAGGTTTTTACAGTGACAGCTGGTATACAAAACTAATTAGGAAAATAAATTGGTAAACTTCTGTACACTTTGTCTCTGTCAGCAGCTGGGAGCTGCACTCAAAGGTTTATACAATTTCTCCCAGATTACATGGTGTAAAGGGATTCAAAGAAAAAAGTTTTCAGTTCCTGGATGAATCCATACCAAACAGTTATGCAAGAACAGGACATGGAATCTGCTTTTAATATGTTGCAAACAAAAGATTTAGTCAGTGGCAAGGTGCCTGTGCTGAAGGATTAGAACCCAAATGAAACTGTGTTCAGATGGTACAGTGAAATACTTCTTGCTCACTTTAAACAAATCTTAGTAATGTAATTTTAGAGTTAATCTTTGTTGAGAGGGAAAGAATGATGTGGTGGAATAATTGCCTTGGCCTGACATTAGCAAGTACTTACTGGATAAAGTGGCAGTAACCCCTCTGTCATCCAAGAGCTTTAATTTGAAATAGAGGCGCAGCAATATACCAGTGCCATATTGGATCAGCATCAATAAAACGAAAATTAATAGTATCAGCTATTGGCTTTTTTTGGCTGGTACATTTTTAACCAATAATGTACCAATAAATATAATATACTTTCCAGCCAGGACCACCAGAGAGCACATGCATGCACGCAACCAGGAGCGCAGCCAAGCAGTGTGGAGAGCAGCGCCCAGCAGGTAAGTCTGTGGGGGGAGAAGGAAGGGGCTGGGGGGAGAGGCAGATTGAGGCCCCCATGGTGAGGGGGAGGGAGTGAGGCAGGGACAGGGGCTGGGGCAGGGCAGTGAATGGGACCCTGTTAAGGTGGGGAGCAGGATGAAGCTGTAGGTGGCTTGTCCAGGAGATTAGCGTCCCGGCGCTTAAATGGTGGCAGGGGCATTTGAACTAAAGCCTATCAAATGAGATTTAGTTCAAGTACCACCGCCACCATTTTTAAGCGCCGGGACGCTTTTAGGAGTGGAGCTGAGTGGGGCAGGGGCAGGGGCAGATGTGGACTGCCTGCTGTGGACTTTGGGCTCTTCACTCTGCTGCCTTTGCCCTGGAAGCCATGCACTGACCGTGCAGTCCTTGGCTGTCCAGTAACAGTGGTGGTGGTGAGCTGTGCCTCCCACTTCTGGGCAGGCAGGGGCCACAGCATAGCCAGTGTGTGGCCCCTGGGGCAAAGCAGCAGGGCGAAGAGCCCTGAGTCCGCAGCATGCAGCCTCCACCCTTGCCTCACTTGGCTCCGCTGCTTAAAGTGTCCCACCACTTAAACATGGTGGTGGTGGCACTTGAAGTAAAACTCATTCTTTGAGCTTTGGTATAAGAGCCCGCCCCCCCCCACCATTTTTTAAGTGCCCCACTCTCTCCCTCAGCCTTGATCTGTCCCCCCATCCCATTCCCCTCCACAGACTTACTTGCAGGGCACTGCTCTCCACGGTGCTTGGCTGCATTCCTGTAAATCGGTTATCGGATTGCTATCGAGCGATTATGCCTGGTGAATAATTGGCTATCAGTATCGGCCAAGGAGATCTTTATTGGTGCACCCCTAATTTGAGATGGTTTTTATGTATGTACATCTTTCTCTCTCCTCTTGCCTCCTTCCCTGGAAGTAGAGGTATTGTTTCAATTGCTGTCATTACTTTTGTTCTAAAAAATTAGTTTCTGTTCCAGAAAGTTCATCATTTTTAAGCTTGGGCAATACAGCAGAGCAGTGGCTTTCCTTTTGAGACTCCAGGCACCCCTTGGAAAATGCCAGCTTAGTTTTCACTACAGAAAAATAATAGAGCAATTCCTTTTTTGCAGAAACTTGGAAAGACCACAACAGGTCAGAATGTTTTTAACACTGTGGATTTCTATTTGAGATCTCTGGGTTTATCCTGTGAATCATGTCATAGTGCTAACATTGTGTGGCACCCTGAGGCACCCTTGAAAGGATCTCAAGGTACTCTAGGATGCAGTGGCACTCTGGTTGAGAATCACTGTAGTAGGGAGTGACTAAACAGACAAATGAGAGAGAGGAAGATGTGCGGCAAGTAAAGACCGATGCAGTTGCATGAAAGAATAGTCAAAGTTATCTTGGAAGTTAGAGAACTAAATGCATTTCTTTAAAAGCATTTAGAATACATAGCCAACTGCTCTTTTTCTGGCATGCTTTGATATAATACTTAACTACCCGTTTCAGTTGCAGGTAGTTCCCATCATTTGACAGTTTATGGTAATTTGTGCAGGTGGTGATATTTCTCTGACATTTGAAATATGTAAAACTACATTCAGGTCTTGCTTTAAATGCCCCAAATGCTTACTAATAAGGAAAGTTGAATGTGTCAAATCCTGCCCCACCACAAAGTGCAAACCGGCAACCTAGGTGTAAAGTTAGTGTTAAAGAAAATCCAATGTATGCAAGACTTTACTAACCATAATGTATTCTGCTCTTACTTTGGGTGATGAGAGGTAGATGGGAGGAACTCAGTTCTAAACTACAGGGTTTTTACTGGATTTATTTGTAAACCAAGATCAGATTGACATTTGTATATTTTTTAAATAGCTTTTTAGGTTTAATTTTATGTTTTCCACCTTCTTATATTTTTGAACATCTCTGAACATATTTTCTCTATATTGCATTCCTGTATGCTAGTACTAATGAGCTTAGTATGACATGCTTTGCTATTGCAAAATGATTCTAGGAAGCTTCTGTTCATAACCAAAAGTACTCATATGGAAATACAAACCACTAAATGTGTGGAAAGCTTAATAATATACCAGAGTAGAAATGGGCCACATTAGAGCTGGAAATCTGGATACTAGAGTTCAAGATCTCCAGATATGGGTTCTGCTTTAGAATCTTCTCAATAATACAGTAAAATTTTTGCCTTTCTTGATTGCTCTGTATTCATGATTCTCAAAGTACTTTATCTGTTGGCATTAAACATCTTGCACTTTGCATATATTCATTTTTTCAAATGTATAAATGGAGTCATGCATGTTAATTACTTGTTCACATTTCCCCTGAGAGTGCATCAGGAGTGAACCCACAAGTCCTAATTCCCATTCCCCTGCTGTAATTATGAGAGCGCAGTCCCCTTTGGAAATGTGGCAGTCATAGACACTCAAACTTCATATTAATGGACACCTGATGAGAAGCTTTCAGGAGACCACTGAGATGCTCTTCTGCTTGAGAGGGAGTTTGAATGCATTCTTGAACGCTGCCCTGGGGTTCTTTCATGTTCTGCCTTGCATTTGCGATACGTAAGGGATGTACTGTGCAGAATAAGTGGTATCAGTAGGTACCATGGGCTAGACATTGTATTGTCTTTCTCAATATTTAGTTCCAGAAAGCTTATTACACTAATCTGGTTTAAGGGCCATCAACCCTCTCAGAATTAGAGTTATAAAGAGATTTTATAAGACTGTCTATTCTCTTGCTATGCTTGTAGCTTCTGGAAGTGAGCTTTTCTATGTGCAAGAAATACAAGTCATAAATATACCTAAGCATGTTCTCTCTCCTTGCCCCTCAGCCCCTTTTTCCTAATAGTACACATAATCAGTGTGAGAATTGGAGACTGATTCTCCAGCCTTTAGGCAATAACTTGACAGTTGGTTGAGTTACATTGATATAAATCCATTAGGTCCCAGGATTTAGGAAGCACAGCTACTCTACTGTACAATGAAACTTCTTGTTCAGTGGCAGCAAGATCTTTGCATAGCATTTCTGACTTAGGCGCACTAGGGTTTTGATATTAAGATATTTGCCTCGAGTCCTAGATCCACCACTATAATCAGCACAAAACCTGTGGAGCCGGTCTGGTAACTCCTGTAAGTTTTTTAAACTGTTTGGGGTCACTGGGTAGGAACTAGCATCAGGGCTTATCAAATAATTGGGACCTATATAGCTCAGGACTGGAAACCAGTAGTCTGTCTTTGTCATCCTAACTGCTAATTAATTCCCTATCAAAACAGATGCTCTGCAATTAGCAGTTGCAAACAGTTTGTAAGAATGTCTCTGTGTGTGTGTTTATGCTGTCAGCACTGAACAATCTCTTCTTCAGTGGCAGGAAAGAAGCCTTACTGGGAAGGCCATGTTCCTCTTGCTGCCCTCAAAGGACTAAGACTATCCTGGCTTTTCCTTGGGCTGAACTTGCTACTGCTACTCCTAGCTCAGCAATTTTGAAGCATGCTGCATATTGCAGGAAATACTGAAATCCAAAGACAAAACTAAGAAATGAGTGTAAAGGTGTGGTCTGCTGAACAATAGAAAAGATTTGAGGGAAAGCTGCACCTATTGTAGGTAACAATCATCTGCTTGACTGCCACTGGCTGTTCATATATATCTAGGCAAAGGAGCCCTGCTGGGTTGCTGAATTTATTGGTGCTTGATTTTGGGTTTTTTATCATGGAAAATCAGAGCTCTCCTTACCCACTTTGCTCATCAGGATGTGGGTCCAGCTGCGGCAGTTCCTTCCCCGACACGCTTCTTTGTGGTACTGAGCAACCCTGATTATACAAGTGCCCTGCCCATGCCATTGTCCCCCACTCCAGACTTGCAGCCCCCTGGGCCCTGCTGGTACCCTCATTCCCCACCCACAGCCCCCTGGGCTCTGCTTGTGCCCCTCACTCCCCAGCCTCCCACCTGCCAGGGCTACAGGGCCAGGGACCTGGGTCCTCATCTCCCTGCTGCCCCATCTCAGTGCCTGAGCCCTGGCTGCTGCCTGCAGCAGGTACTGCTGCTGCAATGGAGATGAGCGCGGAGCCCATCTCCCCCTCCCCCACAGATGTACAACCAGAACAGAGCCCATCGGGGACAGGGAGGGATGGAGGTGGGCTGCCCTCTGTGGGCTCCGGTTTTCCTGCCCTATTGCCCTCCCCTCGAGACCTCTGCAGTCCAACCAGCAGGACCCAGCATTGGAGGGTAGGGCAGGACTGGGCGGGGAGGCTTGCTGCCACTGCTGGGAGCTCTGCATCACCATGGCGAAGTGCCCCCTGCCTGCCTAGCAGGAGCAAGGGCTGCAACTCTGTGCCTGCTGCAGGGTGGGTAAGGGGCACCTTGCCATGGTGGTGTAGGGCTTGTGGCAGTGGCACCAGGCTTCCGTGCCCCACCCACCAAGCTGCAGAGGCCATGGAGGGAGGGCAGCAGGGCGGGTTGCCCTGAGCCTGCAGCTCGCATGTGCCCTGTGTTACCCCACCTAGGAATGTACGCAACAGTGGGGAGCCAGCTTCAACACCCTGCTGGCCACCAGACAAGCTGCCTGCTGCTCTGTCCTGTTCCCTGCCTGGAACTGGTGGCCACATATTCAGGCTCGAAGTCCCCCCGCACTACCTCTGCTGGACAGCAGCCCCAGCCCTGCACAGCTCCCTTCCTCACTATGCAGGGGGGCTCAATCCTTCCTCCCCCACCCAGACTCACCTGTAGGGAGCTGTGTACACACCGCATACATGCACATGGCACCCCCTGCCTGCAGCACAGACAGAGCCTCCCAGTACAGAGCGAGAATAAAATGGGGGAGGGAGATGAACTGTTGGGTGCAGACCTTATTTCGTGGCAGGAGAGATAGCAGGGTGCAGAGGAGGTGGTGGGGGTCAGGGATAGACAGCAGCTGAAACTATGGCCCCTTCTCTGGGTAGGAGCTGGAGTTCAAGCCACAGCAACTGCCTCCCCCACCCCTCTCTGGCCCTGTACTGGATTCTAACACGAACGGCTCCCCCATGTTAAATAGGGAAAAAGAACGTCATCTTAGAATTGGGTAAGTATGGTAGTAAAGTATGAGTGACAGTCAGTACGTTTATATAAAATGTTATATAACACAGTTAAGTCTGTAGGCTGAGAGACTTCAGCTGCTGCAGAAGAGCAAATCTGAACTCTAGTTGCATGCCTGAAACATGTGGACAAGCATACAAAATGGAGCAAGGCCAAATTACAGGAGTGAGAAAGTTTAATTGGACCAGCTACTGAGCTTCAAGTGTTCACACTGAATTTCAGAGTCATACCCCATTTTAGAGCAGACCTGATGGGTAGATTTTTACACTGTGCCCTTTCTAAAAATTCTGCTTGGATTCCCTGGGAATAGGTATTTTTAAAGTCAATTTACTGAGCATGTTGTGCGGGCCGGGGGCGACCCGAGCCCTTTTCCGCGCTGCACGCGGGCTGCGGCCAGCAGCCCGGGCATGCCGGGTCGGAGAGGGAAAGCCGTCGAGCTGGAATTAGGCACAAACCCGTATTGGTAGTTTAAAAGATTGTTTACTTACACCAAGATGGCAGTGGTGTAGGCTGGAAAGCTTGCTTGAGTTGCGGTTACAGACAGAAAAGAAAACAAAACTCGAACCTGCAGGGCACGAGGGTACGTCGCAAAGGGTTCCGGCGACGGGAAGATGAAAAATACGAGGGTACGTTGCAAAGGGTTTCGGCGACAGGAAAATAAACCTGCAGGACTCGAACCCGGGTAGAAGAGCTCTGAGATCGGTCAAGGATTCACACGAAGTTTGCTAGGCTCTGTGAGTCCTTCTGCTCCACACGAAGTTTGCTAGGCTCTGTGGGTCCGGTTCTTTTGCGCGCGGGAAGGGATACGTCTGGACTGCGCTCGGCGACGGGGAGAGGCTAGAGGTTGATCAGACCTCCGTTGCCTGCTTTAAATGCACTGAGTCCGTAAGGATCCGCAGCGCTTAGAGATCTTCACACAGCGTGAAGTCTCCTCCTCCCTTGTTCATGGAGTCCTCCAACTTGGGCGGAAACCACTCAAGCCTTTTATACGGCTAGCAAGCCAATCACTAGCCGCCACGTGTGAATAATTTAGAACTGGCCAATAATGGGACTCGAATTAGCGTACAAATGGCGGGAACTCTTTGCAACGAGCAACTCTGTGCTGCAACAAAGAAATGCACCCTGCATGGAAAGCTTCAAATTGGCGGGAAATTCTCCCTTGCACCGGGGTTCTCTTTTGCAGCAGAAAACTCCACCGTGCAAAGAAGCTACAATTTAGCAGGGACAATTTAGCAGTGCCGAAGCACACAAACAAAAATCACACCCTTTGGGTTGTGACACATGTTACTAACTTAAAATAATGGAAATGTAGGTTGGATATGTGAGTGGTTAACCTTTAGGATAGGATACCCAATTGCCATCCTTGGAAGTTAACAACAGGTTAGACAAACACTTGCCTGGGATAGTTTAGACAGGGATGATCCTATCTTGAACAGGGGGTTGGACTAGGTGACCTTTGAAGTACCTTCCTGGACATAATTCTAAGTGATTCTGTGAGTAAAGGTTTAAGGATACAGGGAACAGTTGCTTTGAACTTGCCAAATAGCCTTTTTCTTTTTTCCTTGATAAAGAAGACGAACCCTACTCTTCATCTAAGTTTTGCTTATATTTGCAAGCTGGACACATTCCAGCCTGTGAGAATAATTCTCAAAACTTTCTTATGGTTTGACTGCCTTTAAGAAAAAACCTTACGAGTATGACTAAAGCTGTTCTGCAGTGCCTCCCAACTTCCTCCTTATTTTTAGGAGGAGGACTTTATTTACAACTCGGTACCTCCATATAATATTTGAAAAGAACCAGAACATTGGCTTTCTTCCTATGGAGAGCTAAGAGCTTTAGTTTCATTTATTACTACGTGGCCCATCTGTAAAATGTCAATGTGGCTTTTCAGTGCCTTTGTTTTGTTTTTTTACATGTGTTGCTACTGTGAGACATGTCAAGCACAACTGAAAAATATGGCATGGAGTTTTCAGCAGCTCAGTCATGTAACAACTCCCCTCGAGATTGTCTGAACTCCCAGTCAGATCTGGGTCTCTTCATACAGCCCAAATGTAATCTTAGCCCAAAACTTTGGAGCCTTTGAAACATACACTTCAATGCATGTGCCACAATGGTTTCTCCCTTTCACACGTATGAGCTGCATTGCCACACTGTTCCCTTTTAGCATTAGAAGTTTAGACTCTGGGTGTGTCTACACGTGCATTGATGCACCTTTCCTAATGCGCATTATAGGAAAGTCAGACAGTCTGTTTTGAAGTGTAAGTGAGATAAATATATGCTCCTTTCTAATTTCCAAGAAAGTAAGTGTACAAAACATTTTACAAGTTTGGAATCTAAAAATGCTGCCCTTTTGAGAAGAAGAGAATTTTTTAAAAATATCTTCAAGATATGCAAGAAGAGAAGTGTATTCTTGACTCTGTTAAATTGGAATAATATGGGATGGGAAATGTACAGAAAAGTTTTCTGTGGATAGCATGAGCTAGAGAGAATGCTGCTTGGACCATAGCTTTGTAAAATACCTCTCCTAAACTGGAGAAGTCAGTAGGGGATGCTGAGAAGAAAAGTTCTAACAAGGATGACTTTAATTATTCCTTTTCAACTCTCTCCTGTTGTCCTTTCCTACCCCCTCCCCCCCAAGTCTAATTGAATTTGTTGTGGTTTTTTTTTTTTAAAAGACAAAACATTTAGCAGCCCCGAACTTCCATAGAAATAGTAAATTCATTAATTCTTTATATACAAAAAAAACTAGAACACTTGGTTCCAAGATTTTGGATTTTAAACTTCATTGCAGAACAACAAGGAAGTTTTTTTTGCCTCCCTACCTACTATCTGACACCTTCAGGGAAGGAATTCTACTTGATCAATACATCAAAGAGCTACTCAACACAGCTCACAAAGACACTCTCATGGACCCAGAGGGACAGACTTCCATCTTCAGCTCCCACTGTGCAAAAATGAAGTTTATTTCCGACCTATGGGGACTTTTTACCATCTTGTACCATCTACACTTTTCCCAGAGCCTGACGAAGGGACTTTGATTCTCGAAAGCTTGCAGAAAAGGACAATTTTCTTGCTATTTTCCAGTTGGTCTAATAAAAGGTATCTTTTTGGAACCAAGAGTTCTAGGTTTTTTTTATGTCTTTTTGTCTCAGACCAACACGGCTACCAAGTGCACCCCTTAATTCTTTATATACTTCCATTTATGGAACTAGGGTTTGGATTTCCTTACTTCCTATGCAGAAAATCCAGAATTGCCCATTTGTTACTGTGAAGACTCTTGGCTACAGAGGTGTGTGTTGAATTGCATACAAATATTCCACTCATCAGAATCCTAGTCTTAATACAGTATTAAGCTGAGGGATCAGACCCTCACAGCTAAGAGTGACTGGCCTTCTTGCACGTTAATATACATCCATTGACTTCAGAGGAGTTATCAGTGGTAAATTTGGCTGGTGTTCTCTTTATTTCTTTGTACTAATCAAACAGTAACTTTATATATAATGTAGTGCCGACTGGAGTTCCTTATCCAGCCTACAGTATGGTGCAAGGTATATGGTATGTCTGTACAGATGACTCTGAATCTACAAATCAAGGTATATTTCAGAGGAAATCTTTTCTGCTGGTAACAGTTTATGCATGCATCGACGTTCTAAGAGGAGTGGATGGAACACAGGTGAGATTTAGAAGAATATTTCGTTTTGACATGATTTAAAAAATAATGATTTTGGTGATTTACAAAAATTGCCCTTTGATAAGACATGAAAACATTCAACCTGAAAAGAAAGTTGCGAACAACAGAGAAGAGGTCTTCTCATGACAGCTGCATTTATCTCACGATTATAAATATTCTGAATGAGGAAAAGAGAAGCAGGTAATGGTTTTCAAATGAGCCTCCCAACTAAAGTAACCTAACCACAAAAAAAAATCTTCTCCCCTCTACCTCTCCAATTCTTGATTTGGGTGCATGTCACAGCTGAATTTGGAGGCTTCGCCTTGCAACAAAATGTGGACGAGCTAGTGTCATGCTGAACCACTGAGGGGAAGACAGACAGCTAGTCCTAAACGTGTAACCCCATGAAGGGTATTATTGGGGTTAGCGTTGATTCAGTTTCTTTTGATATGGTGTTTTTTGTTGCTGACAGTTGTTTTATGCTTAGACCCGAGAAGGGCTACGTATGTCTGCGTTTTGACTCTTTAAACCTTTATTATAAAATATTAAAAACAAAATCATCCGTCTGTCTCTGGTTTTGTTTGTTTTTTTTTCTTTTGGTTGAAAGTGAAGCTTCGGAGTCAAGGGCGAGGGTTCTTCCAGCAGGTATATTAAGAGAAGGACGTGCTGTACTAACTACACAGTACATCTTGCATATCCACACAGTGTGGAGTGCATTAGAGCAACTTGTGAAGGTGGTGATGAAGTACAGCTTATTGAAAGAGTCAAGGTTTTCTTTTTGAAAAGCGTAAGTTTCTTTTAAGCTCCAGAGCCAAGTATGTTTTCTCCCAAAGAGAGAGGTGATTTGGGTACATCCTCTTAAGGAACCGGAAAAGTGTAGAATTGTTGTTCCTTTATTTCGGGTCTTTGCTGATTACTTAAGACTGAATCATGGTGCTGGAGCCTTGGATAGTAAGTAACCTGAACTACTTTTCCTTAAATATGGACACTTTCTGCTTATTTTAATGAACATTTACAGGGGAAGTCAGCACTTAGGAACAATGGCATTCTCTTCTCAGCATCCTATATCATGTAGGGATTACTACGTCCTGTTTCTTCACTAGTGTCTCTTGCAGCTCCTCCAGACAAATGCAGAGACCAATGAACTGTCTTTGCCTTAATTGTTGCCGAGTACAATTAGGAGGTCATGCACTTAGCTGTTTCCTTAGGCCAAGCTAACTGCACACACTGGGGATTCCTTACCTCCACACGTTCCTCGAGTGCTTCCCTCTTTTTCTTTCTACTTCACAGATGTGGTGCAACTCCCTCCCAAACTCTCCTTCAGGCCAAGGACTGTGTGCATGTTCTGTACCCCCTCCCCTCTCCCTTTACAACTAAAATTGATGCTAAGTAGGCACTGCTGAGCTGTTTCAGAAAGAGGGACACTAAATAAACGGCTTGGCTCTCTCAGATTGCGTCTTTCTGACAGCTCTGTAAGGATTAGGTTTTGACAGGTGATATTTACAGATAAAGTTTTCAAGGAGTAGTTTGTTAATGTACAGGGGTAGGCAACCCCCCCCCCACCCCCCCCCCACCCACCACACAACACAGGTATGAGAATGTGGCGCACATAGGCATTTTGCTTGGCGCACACGCCTTGTGGTGGACAGTGTGGAAGGGGCCAGGGCTGCACTGCTACAACAAGGATTGGGCCCCTCGTGGCTCCCCTGCCATTCACCTCTGGCACTCCAACATCTGACGAGTTCAGGTGGTGGGTGTTTTTGGCACCCTGCCCAAAAAATGTTGCTGACCCCTGTGCATTAATAATGCTTTTATCTAAGGATCTCAAAGAGCTTTGAATTCTCTTTTGAACCAAGCCACAGTAACCAGGCTTTATTCCCTGCTCTAAAGAGGCAGGACCTAAAGCACAGAGACATTGTGACCTGGCCACACCCACACAAAAAATTGTCAGTTGTGGAAAAAAGAACCCTTTTCTCCTGATTTTCTGTTCTTTTGTTTAATCTCTTGCTAGTGAAGGTCTAAGGGGAGCTATAGTGGTGGTGAGTCCGGATCCTGGAGTCAGGAGTTATATTGCTGGTTAGCTCCCATGCATTATTAGCAGGAATCCAGATTTTCTGTTCACCACAGAAAAATGTGGTAAAACATTGCTTTTTCTCTTGTAAAGAGAAAATTGCGGATTTTCTCCTTTAAGGAGAAAAACACACACAGGCACATGGCCACCAGGCAGCCTGGAGAGCAGCTGCTGCAGGTAAGTCAGGGGAAGGTGGTGGGGAATTGAGGCCCCCATAGTGAGGGAGGGAGTTGCCAAGGCTAGGGCTGGGGCTGCTGGCCAGCCAGGGTGGTGTATGGGCCACGGCCCGGGCAGGGAGTGGGACAGAGCTGTGGGCAGTTTGTCTGGGAGGTAGCGAGGAGTGGGGGGCTGGCTCCCCACTGCTGCATGCATTCTTGGGGAGGTTTGAGGGGCAGATGTCCCCCAGTTTAGTGCACGAGGCAGGGCAGATGTGGGCTGGTGGCTGTAGGCTATGGGTTCTCCACCATGCTGCCCTACCCCGGAGGGCTGTGGGACCTGGCATGTGAGACCAGAGCGGGGCAGGGAGGCTTGGTGCTACCATTGGGAGTACCAGGCTGCCATGGTGAGGCACCCCCTGGCAACCTGGCAGTAGCGGGGGTGGCAACATGGAGTTGTGCCCTCTGTTGCTGCTGTGCTGGGTCCCACCCACTGAACTACAGAGGTCCCAGGGGGTGGGCAGCAGGGTGGGAAGCCCTGAGCCTGCATCTGTCCCCTCTGTCCCCCTCCCCCCTGCATGGGCTCTGCTCTGCCCGCAGCAGCTGTTGCCTCCCACAGGTGGCAGCCAGGACTCAGGCACTACAGGGGGGGAGCAGGACCCATGCCCCATAGCCCTGGCAGTTGGGGTCCCCCTCTGGCAGTGCTGGGGGGAGTAGGGGCTGTGGTTGAGGAGTGAGGGGCACTAGCAGGGCCCAGGGGGCTGTGGGTGGGGAGTGAGGGGCAATGTCATGAGCAGGGCACCGGCATATCAGGGCTGCTTAGCACCACAAAAGCCATTTGGGAGGGAGGGGGGTGCACAGCCACATCTGGACCTGCGTCCTGGTAAGCAAAGGGGTAGGGGGAGCTGTGATTATCCATGCTAAACTCAAAATCAATGCCAACAATTTTAGGTATTTAGAATTTATCTTATTATAATGATTGAGGCACAGGTAGGCTTCCAGACTGATATATTTACAATTTTAAAGCAATAAATCATTGCGTCCATCTGATACGTATGTGTGTATATGTATGTATGCATGTAAGTGTCATTTCATTTTAATCAAAGAAAAATCTGGATTTGGGGTTTTAAATGAGAGAATTTGTAAGTTGTTTTTTTTTAGGTTTTTTTTTAATCCTGAGAATTTGCTATTTGTAAACAGAGAAAACTAGGATCCCTGGCTGTTAGTCACAGGTTTCACAGTAATCTCCTGAAGCAAGAAGAATTGCCTATATGGTATTGGGACAGGGCTAAACAAGAAGATGTGGCACCAATATATTGTCTCAATGAAGTTTTCCGTTTTGGAGAAAAGACTCCCATATAAAAGCAATTTTGCCCTTTAAAAGTTGTTTTGTTGGAAGCATGTGGGAGAGCTCTTCAGCCATAGTACCACAGCATTAGTTGTTACTATGATTAATTATTTTTTCTGTCAGTGATGGATGGGAGGGATGGACTGTTTTCAGAAACGGAAACATCACTACTGAGGGTGGTATGATCTTTTGATCAGAACTGCTTGCTTTTCTTTGAGGGGAAAAGTGTCTATATCCATGTTGCTGTCATGGTACATTGGCAGCGCTTGGTCACGGTGATATTTTTTTTTCACAAATCATAAGAATCACAGGAGTTAGAGGGAGAAAGGACCTTTCGGTTCATGGTAGTGTCGGAGTGATGTTGTAATGTTGACATTAGGAACTGAGCCCTCATACCTTTGTTCTGAGCAGGCACAACCCTCAGACTGACCTCAACACCTGCCAGTTGATAATGGGCGAATTCATTGATACAGAGTAAGAACAAAAAAGCAACAATACAAACAATTAAACAATTCTATATCTACCAATCCTATGGATGTTATCAGAGTCAAAGTACATCTGGTCAGGATGCAGGCTCCACTCGGAGGCTCTTTCTCTTGGGTGTCAGCAGTCTGGAGGTGGGATGCCACGGCCCACAGCCCCCCTCCAGTGGGGTGCATGAGACGGGCTGCTGGTATGCAGTCAGTCCATGGTGGCCTCAGAGACCCTGGGGGACAGGGATGGGGATGGGAACCCCTCTCAAGGAAGAGAAGTAGGAGGATGATGGGAGGGATAAGACAAAGGTAGGGACCATTTGTTAGTCTCTGCTTTTGTATTCTCTTTCTCCCTTGAAGACTCTTCATCCGTAGCTATCTCTGGTTGGTTGTCTCCCTGTGGTCGCATGTCCACGGAGCCTTCCAGGCCTTCTAATTTGGTCTGTTCCCCCAAAACTGGGACTCAGCCCCCTCTCTGCTCTGGGGCCTTGTAGCTGGTGTCACTTATCTTGTGTTATGGGACAGTATGGTATATTCCCAAGCTGTTTCTAGACTGTGTCCTTGTTGGCCTTGTGCTAGACAGCCCATCTGCTCTCAGGGCCATGAGAAGCTGTGTGCGCGTCTCCCAAGCTCTTTAGAAATCCATTTAACCCCTGCTGCCCATCTTTACACATTTATGCATATATCTATACCTATAAGCCAATTCCCCCAAAAAACAGGCCTTTAAATACCGTTTCTAAGCCAACAGTAATCATGATGGTCCAAGGAATATGCAAGATGCAAGGATTTACCTTTTATTTACCTTACCAAGATGCAGGTAATACCTTTTATTTAACCAGCTGCATGATTGGGATAGACTCAGTCTAACCCTGTAGGGGGCCCAGTAAAAGATATCGCCCACAAAAAAAAAAAATGCCTTCTTGTACACGCTGTCTTCCCTTTGTCTGTCCAGGTTTGTCCTCTGCAGTCTCCTACCTTAAGCTTGGTTCAGCTTTTAAAAATCCCAATCATTGAGATGTACAGGCAGTCCTCGCACTTACGGCAGGTTACGTTCCTGCAACAGGCGCTGTAAGTCGAAACGATGCAAGTCTAATTTGATTTTCCCATAGAAACAATGTTATAATAGGGGGTTATGTTCCTGACCAAGGGCCTGACACCCAACTTTTTATAGAAATGACCATAAACACCAGAGCTGCCGGGGTGTAGGTGGGATCCACCCACCCCAGGAGTGAGTCCTGCCCCGCCTGGGGTCAGAGCCAGGAGCCCTGTGCCCCTAGGCAGCAGTTCCAGCCCTGTGAGCCTGTGCCAAGTGACCAGGTGCAGCGCCCGTCACCATCACTAGAGCACTGCCTTTTCCTTTTATCAGCCATTTTTAAGGACTGAATATATAAAAAAGCTTAACATGCACTAAGAATCAAAGAATACAAGAAACTTACGTGCCGGAGCACATCAGGAAGCAAACTGACTGGGTGAAGTATGTACGTTTGTGTGCTGCCTGAGTTGCCGTCATGCCGTAAGTGCGAGGATCCAGCACTATAGGTAATAACATGGGTGTAAATGGCGGAGCACGGCAAGTGCGAATCGCCATAAGTCGAGACGCCGTAAGATGAGGACTGCCTGTACTGTGTTTCTCTGCCAGGAAATCCTTTTCCAGCTGGTATTCTGCCTAACTTTTCCCTAATTTGCAGCTCGCTTCACCTCAGAAAAAAATATTTCCTTTCTCAGGACTGATGCCTTTGTTATATTCTTCATCTTTCTCGTTTGTTGCTTTGCCATGTTATCCATATTCTACCCTGTTAATCTTTGTCTTTCAGTCATGTCACGGGTGTTTTTTTGGGTCCCCTGTAAACTCTTTCCAGTGCTATGGCATTCTAAGAAAGAAACGCCCAGAACTAAATGTCACATTCAGGCCCAGATGCAGCAGAGCTTTAAAGAACAAGGCCACCTCTGCCCTGTTGCATCATCTAGTGGCTCTTTTATGTGCCTCTGTCTCCCAGATGCTTCTTATCTGCATCCATGCTGGGGGGTGGGAATAAAAGGAAGAGAAAGGAATAGTGGTAAAAAGAGACTGGGGCCAGACCGTTTGCTAGTTTAAATTGAAAAACAGACCTCTAGAATTGCATTTCCAGCCTCAGGTCTCTGATATAGTCTACCAGACTGCAAACCCACCTCTAGAAAGTCAGGTTCAGACTGAGTAAACTCAGGGTTTAAGAAATTAGTGAGTCTGTTACATCGTGGCATTCCTTAGATTTTTAAAGTGATTTCTCCACTGATGGTTTGGTTTCAATAAAAGGAAATTGTTGACAATCAAGTTTATATGGAAATAAACTCGTTACCCTTTGCTTTAATTAGTATTATAATAAATAAGCCTGGAGGATTTCCAGGAAACCAGAAGGCTGGATTGTAGTTCCCCTTGTGGGCAATAGTTTTTACTTTAAAAGTATTCTCCAGGGTTTTGTAGCAAGAAAAGCACCTTTTAAAACGTTCCCTCATGTTATAGCTGGGCTCCCTTGTTGTTCAGTCACTGTAGGCTATCCATAAACTATAGCGACTTGCTAGGAAATGAAGCATGTAGAGGCCACTTCTTCAGTGGATAAGGACAAGAGATCTCTCTGCTGCCCCATGGCACCACTCATTAGTGTTCACTTGGCTGAAACATGCTCTCGGTTGTGTTCTGCTCAAAACCATTTGAGCTTTTTGACAAAAAATGGCCTATTATTCCTTAAACACACATGTCTGTTTCTCTCAAATATTTTCCAGTGCTTGGATAAAATTTGAAAACTAGATATTTGGAGTCAGGATGGTCCCAAAAAACAATATTTTGGCTTTTAAAAACATTTATCTTAATTTCCTTTGAAATGCCTCACAGAAAATACATGCACACATAACTGAATCTTTCTGCCTGAGGAGAAGAAATGTTATAGTTCTTTTAACTACCATGCTGTGAGGTACAATTCTAGTGTGAAAAATAGCAGTGTATATATAGCTTAAACTGCCTCCTGCTGTGTGCATGTATTCTGAGTCATATCTGATTTATTTCCCACAAAATTAAATGTTACGACTTTTCATAGCCCTGTACTGCTCTAGGAAGGATGAGTCGTGTGTGACATCCTGCATTAGCAGGTATCCAAGCATTTTTAAATGCATCATTATTTTGTCCTTACTATACCTCTGCCGGAAAAATCACAATCGTGCCAGTTTTTACAGATAGAAGCAAGAAGGTGTCAGTGCAGTGAGTTGCTGCCAGGGCCACTGCTCTTGCTCTCACTTCTAGAACGCACTCTTGCTATGGCTGTTCTTGTTCCTCTTGCTGGTGTTTTCCACTGGCAACAGGTCACCATTGTTTTCTTAAGAAATGGTGACTTCAACCACTACTGTCTGATGCTAGAATGCAAACAAACACAGAATCTCTTGATAGTCTGTTAGCACAAAGGGTTAAATCAATTCTGGGCGCATGACCCGGTTTCAGATGGTGACATAACTAGTTCTCTCTGATGCGAGACAGTATCAAGATTGGCCCTCCCCAGTTCCAATGGCAAGCAGCTGCACTAAGCTGGCTTTGCTTTCTGATAATGGGGATTTGGTGGAGAAAGCAAGATGCTTTTCCCCAGAAAGCAGTGCAGTGTTTGCAACCCTGGACCAGACAGTAATTGGTGACTAGGGGCTGTTTCTTCAAAATGAACAACTGCCTTTAACCACAAACACTGGCAGGTTTTAATGCTAAGAAATCGCTTTGCGTTCACGGCTGTGGTAGGATATTAAGCTTGGGGGCAAAGTGCTTTCCCATTGAGTTAACAGGCTGTTCCGGTGGCTTCAGTAGGCCACAGCAGTCCTTTAGATGGCAGATCTCTGGTGGGCTGCAAACCCTAGTCTGTGGCAGCAAATTGGAGCATTTGGAGGTTCAGAGTGGTTTTCCCTTCCCCTTTCTTTGTTGATCTAGCTGTTTTTAAGCACTAAGACATTCTAAGAAATTAGAGTTTTTCTTTCTTTTCCCCTTCACAAGCAAGTGTCATGCAACTGGCCAGAGCATTAAAATATATCCATATCCCATTTCAGTTTGCTTGGGAGATAAATGGAGGAAAGTGAGATGGAACCATATGTGCTCCTGAATTTACATAGTGATGGCAAGAGTTATTTGTGAGCCTCATGCACAAGGGTGGGAAAGCTGCCAGAGCCAAAGTTGTTCCCATGTATCCATAAACTAAATCTGATTTCTCAAATTAATCCAAATTAAGAAACTTTGCTCTGGCAGAAGCTTGTAAATATTAAAGTACCTGTCACTTTTGGATGCTGTTTTCTGTTTTCATAGCAGTGAGCTGAAAGCTTTGAAGTCTGGGATGCTGTTTTGAATTTTAGAAACTGACCTCAAAGCATCAATCTTTTTGTAAGCCTGCTCATTTCAGGGCACATGAAAATAAAGCCTGAAGTTGTTGCAGGGGAGAACTTTTTATGGCAGAAGAAGAGCTCAGTGGTCAGAACAGACCAATATAAATCAAGAACTTGTTGAAGTATAATCCAAATCTACTGTTCCAAACCCTCTATAGCCTTTGATGCCTCAGTTTTCCCATTTGCGCAATGGTGATAGTGTGTGAGGGTAGGGGAATTACTTTAATGTTTATAAAGTGATTTCCAGATGCCAAGGAACACTCAAGTAGTTAGAATTATTATACTCATTTTTTAGATTGAACATTCCTTTAAGCCTGATTATAAAGTGTGTAGAACATTAGGGCTACAACTTGGCTGGTGTCTGTTGGTGTCCAGTATAAATGTTAACCCAAATGATCAAGATTTCATGCTTGTTTTGCTTTCTGCTAAGGAAAATTGCTAGTTGATGCAAAAATGCAATTTACTTTTGACAGCGATGCTGCTAATGATCATTCTTCTCCTACCTTCTGTGTTGGTTTTTGGTTGATATTCTGAGATGGGTGCAGATCGCCTGCCTTATAACTGCTGAAATCTGTCCTCTTTCGTTTTAGGTGGTTTTTTTGGCTAACCCATTCCTCTTCCGGAATATGCATATCTATCTTCTGGAAGATATGCCCTAAATCACTGAGATGTTCTTGAAAGTGCTACTCTGTGGCAGGGCTGTCTACCTGGTGGCCCATAGGTTGCACATAGCCTGCGAGGGGTCAGTTTGCAGCCCTCGGGCTCCCACCCAGCTGTCACTTCGCATCCCCCAGCTGGAGCTGGGGCAGGGCGAGATGTGGAACAGAGCAGCGGGCAACTTGTCTGGGGGGTGGCTCCCCACTGCTGTGTGTACCCCCAGCGAAGGCATGGGGGCATGTGTGTCCGTCCCCCCCCCCCGCCCGGATTTGTGCTTAGGGCGACGGTGGGCTGCCCACTGGGGGTTGGGGGCTGTGCCAGCCTTCTCCTGGTGGGAGGTGGGGGTGGTGGTGACAGCACTGGGAGGGGGGAGTATTGTGAATTTTGGAGTGGCTGTAGCCCACCCCATATCCCCCCTCCCAGCACTGCCACCACCCACCCTGCCCCTGCCCACCCCAAATACACCCTCCTCCCCACTGAGAAGAGGCAAGTGCAGCCCACCCCCACCCTGCGCACAAATACGGGGGGGGGGCCCATACCCCCCATGCCTCCCCCAGGGATGCACGCAGCGGCAGGAGCTGCCATCCCTCCCCACCCCCATGCACAATCCGTCTGTGGCTCCGACCTGTGCCCTGCCCCACCCTGGCTGGGCAGCATCTGCCTGTGCCCCTGCCCCATTCATTCCCTCACCATGGGGCCTCAATCTGCCACCCCTTCTCTCCTGCACGCCCCTTCCCCTCTCAGATTTACCAGCAGGACCCTGGTCTCCAAGCTGTTGGGTTGCACTCCATACCATGTGCATGCTGCAGCTGCGCACATGGCATTTATCAGTGACATTATCAGGTATACTGGCCAAAAAAGGCAATTGACAGTAATGTCAATTTTCCTTTTATTGGTGCTGATCTGATGTGGACCGATATATCTGTGCACTTCTCGTGATGCTGTTTGTGAAAAAGTTGTTCCTTAACTATTCATTCTTCCAAAGATAGTCTGTAATTTAGGGCCTGCAGTTGCTGTAAATTCCCAGAAGCCCAGTCCAGGTTTAGCAGATGATCTCCCCAGCGCTTTTTTAATTTATTAGCTGAAGTACTAGGAAGGAAAAGAGCTAATGTGAATGTTGACTGGGAGGCAAAAGCCCCTGATCTCCATTTGATTGCCCTTTTTGTCTTGCAGATGAGAGAATCTGTTCACCACCCTTTATGGAGCTGACAAGTGCCTGTGGAGAAGATACCTTGCAGCTCATAGAGAAGAAGGGACTATCATTTCCTTTCAGTATGTAAACAGATGTCCTATTACTTCTATTATTTTCTGAATTCCCCTCCTTGGAGGACATTGTAACCAAAACAGTCTCATCAGGATTTTAGGAGATGTATTAACTTTTCTAAAACAAACACTCTAAAACAGAACAGTTGTTCTGAGAATCCAAATCCTTCCCTGCCAGCTTTTACTTGCTCCTGATTTGGTATTCATTATTATAAGCACATCTCTGCCATAAACAAAACTGCATTCCTGGGAAAAGATAATGGTTCTTATGAAGTTACCCTGTTGCCTTGAACTTGCTCTGGAGGTTACCCCCACAAAGTATTATTTTTCTTGAAAAAGAATCAGTTTCCATCTCAGTCCAGACTGCAAATATACCCTTACTGTGTCAAGAGTTTTAAAAAAATGAACTGGGGCTAGGGACAGACATTCAAAAAGCCTGAGCCTGAATTGATTCAGTCTTGTAGGTTAGTCTTACCTGGCCAGGCCGAATCAGTTTGTAACTGTACAGACATTCCAGACATGCAGGCACATCCCTGCAGTGGCTCAGGCTAGAAGCCGAGGGGGGCAGGTGCTAGAGCGGCCCTCCCTTGCCTTCTACAGCGCTGAGCTGAGAGGGGCATGGCCAGGCCCCAGCAGGATTAGGGAGGGGTCTCTCCTCTCTCTGACCAGCCCAGCAGAGAATTGATAACACAGCGTTTATCTACCTCACTCAGTGTTTATCACCCCATCAAGAAAACAATAGAGGGACATTACCAGCTACCTGTTGATTGTGCCTTTGTCCAGTCTGCCACAGCATGGACTGCAGCTGGCATGTGGTCTGCTAGCTAATGTTGTGTGTCTGTGTAAGTGGGGGTGGGGGCAGAAGCCAGGCAGATGTCTTTAGTCTCTGCTGAGCTCCAGCCAGGGAGCAGAGGGGAGGGGCCAGCCTACGGTGGCACAGAGCCCTGCCCAGTCCATAGGGCATACTGGGATGCTAGGGGAGTCTGATTTAACTTAAACCAGCAAAGGGTCTAGGACAGACGTTGCATAAACCTGTTAGACCCAAATCAGTTACGTCTGATACTACATTCAACCAGGTTTATCTCAAACCAGTTTCAGCCGTTTTCAAACTGGTTTATGTGCACTGAACATCTGTTCTGTTACAGGTTTAAACCAGTTTCTGATCACTTTAAACAGGTTTATGTGTAATATGTGTCCCTAGCTTGGAAGACTGGCTTCAAAGGATGCAGCCTATAGCAGCTGCAGTAAATTGCCTGCCCCATCATAATGGATGCCCATAATTCTTCCTTCCTTCACTTTCTTCACTTTTACTTTCTTCCTTGTCAGTGTCTGCTTGATTATATTAGTCTACTGGATTATGCAGTGTTGCTTTGTAGGGAACTGAAGGAAAGCCATGCTGAAGCACTGCATGCCTGTTCTCACAGAGACTGCATCCACCAAGAGATGCAGATCTCCTGAAGTTAGATTAAAACAACCCCTTAAACACCACTGTGAAGGGCTTTGACTTTCCAACTTGTTTTCATCATGGACTGGCCAGTGACAGCCTGGCTTTGTAGTCCTCAGGTTGCAGAACTCAAGCAGTGGCTCCCAACAATTAGTACTGCAGTACTGCCAGCTCCAAAGCTTCAAAAAATCACAAGATTGCAAAAAAATCATGCAGTTCTCTTTTAAAAAGTTCATGCTGTGATTTATTTCCTGCACGTGGATTTTTTGAATTCTCATTGCTCTTCCTCAGCGTGTGTGTAGGGCAAGGTTCTTTGGATAAACCCAATATCTTTTATTAGACCAACTAACATAATTGGGAAAAATCTTCTTTGCAAGCTTTTGGGTACAAACACCCTTCGTTAGGCTGAGGAAGCATCTTCAGCCTGACTAAGGGTGTTTGTACCTGAAAGCTTGCAAAGAAGAACTTTTCCAACTATGTTAGTTGGTCTAATAAAAGATATTGGATTTACCCAAAGGACCTTGTCTGCCTATGTCCTTAGACCAGCACAGCTACAACCTATACTCAGCATGCGTATAGCACTTAGTGTTTTCCATTCTCCCTAATTTCTTCTTCCCCTTGCCCATCCTGGTGTTGCCAGGATGGAGAAGGGAGGAGGTGATGGAAAGTGTACATGCTCTCATCATTTTCAGGTGGGAATAAGGAAGAGGGATCCAGGATCCTTGAATTGCTGGGGTATTTGTTCCTCCATGTGGGAAATGTACTGGCTCCTGAGGATAAGGAATGAAGCTCTGTCTGCATCCTGCAGCGGCCCTGATTGGTTGCTCTTCCCTAGGAGCTGGGGAAGTGTGGAAGGCAGCCAATCACTCAGAGTTTTCCCCAAAGCTGAAATTTAAATCACTGCCAAATGAACTACAGTTGAAATCTCATAATTCATGGAGAAATCATGAGAGTTGGCAATACTGCTGCTGCTACTTTAGTCTTTTGTAGCTGATGCTTTGTTCCTCTCCCAAACTTAACGCCAAATTTATCTGCTGGACCATTTATTTCCCTCCTACTGCCTTCCCTCTCACCTGGTATGACTCAACTCCAGTTGCAAACTAGCTGTAAGAAGCTGTGGTTCAGAGCAGACTATGGTGGCAATCAGCATGTCAAGAGAGCTAGTGAGTCCTGTTACAGTTGGTCTTGGTCTGTTAGACCGTTATATTTGAGCACTAAGGTGTTTGTACGTGGCTCATTTCACACATTCACTGTGGTTATCTTTTCTGTTTATATAGTTTGTAAAACCAGAGTGGCTCATGGAACCAACTCTCATGAGGTGAGTAACTGACCCTGGGGATTTAGTTGCCTCCTTTCTAATCCCTGCATAACTGCTAATAGTTTGGCTAGAGTTTTATTGTGCTGTACTAGTCAGAATGGTACTTCTTACATCACCCCTGCCCCCAACCCACATTTGTTCACGTTTGTTCCTCGGGCTCAGTTTAACCCTGTCTCGTACCTTGGGGTCCAAAGTGCCATCCTTAGGAGCAGAGTGAGACGAGAGTCTCCTTTGGTGGGAGCTTAAGCTAAGTGAGCTGTCTTGTGGACCATCTCTGTGCCCCGATGTGAGGTGTCAGTGCTGAGAACTGGTGCTGAGATGTGGCATCTTTGATCCTCTTCTGTGAGATTGAGAGAGAAAGGAGACAAGATAAGTAGGGCAGGCTGCCATGTGACACTCTTTATGGCGGGACTAAAGGGACAGGAGCCAAGTTCCACATTATACTCTGTTCTCTTCATGAGCTGGAAAGAGGCTCTGTAAAAAAAAAAAAAAAAATTGGGCTGGGCTTTGCTTCCAATCTGAGGTGACCATAATCAAAATGATTGCATATCCTTGAGGTGAGGGAATCTCTAAGAATCTTGGCTGGCTGTGAGTACAGGGAAACAGCGTGGAGCTAGAGAACCATCTCTCAGCTCATTCTCCTATATGCTTCCAGCCTCTCTCAAGTCCCCATCTGAAAAGCCAGGCCCTACTCCCTTGGAATAAAAATGCATTGTTCTTTAACACTTTAGCTATTGTCAGATACATTTTCCAGCTGCTCCTAAAGTCTGCACTGCATTGCTGCAACACCTCTAAGAATTAAGGGCTCTGGAGTGAAGTGAAATTTGGAGAAATACGATGCCTGTCACCAAAATGATGAATGACCGATATTAGTATATAAACATAATTAAATCTGTGACTCAAACCTTAGCTGGATCTTACTCCCTCTTTGCAATGATGTGGTGTGTAGTTCTGGGGAGAGTTTAGGGGAGTGCCTCATATCTGCTGGCCACTCCTTGACATTTTCTCCTGTTTTGGTGGGATTTCTGTTTCCCTGCTTCTAGTTCTGCTGCAGCCGCCCTGTGAAATGCATGAGACTTTCAGCACCTAACGAATTCAGCATGGACTTCTTGATGAGTCTCTTTCCATTCTCAAAAAAAAATCTGACTTATTTAAACCTTCTGCAGGAAGCAGCATGTGAATATTTTTATAGTGGGGCTGTTGTCACAGAAGCTGATTACTGCTGCCCAAGATGGTACCCTGCAACAAGCCTGGAGTACTGCACGGCACTTCAGCCCCTGTGTAGCAGAACTGCAGGTGGTGTTAAGGCTCATTTATGGTCCAACAGCAACCTATCTTGTAGTAGCTATATGTGGAGAATGGCCGCTTGAGACGTATGGAATGCTTTTTTTGTTGAGAGGAGGCAGTCTCTCTAATGGTTTGAACACAAGAGGCAAGAAACTCTCTCGTTCTGTTGTCTCCTCTGCCAGTGACTCCCTCTGTGCCCATAGGCATGTTGTTTAATCTTCTGAAGATGTCTTTATTGCAAAGATGGCCTGAGCTTTAACCTTGATGTTGCCCCCCAAAATCCTACTTCAGTTGACACAGAAAAATATCTAACTTGGACTTGTGGATGCTTTTACTCCTTGGCTCACTAAGGATATAGGCTTGAGCTTGGGTTTGGCATCAAGCTAAGCTGGCAACTTGCCTATTTGGCAGCTAATGCAAGCTTGGAGTGCAAGCTAATCAAACCCCAGGTGCTGTTAGTCTCCAGTGATATCCCGCCATTCCATGTGGACTGCACATTTGTTCTCTTACCACCCCGCTTCCCCTACTTCCTTCTTTCTCAGCCCTGGAAGTCACCTATGTTGGCTTAGCGTTTTAACCCCATTTTGTGTGCTCCATTTTTACTACATTTCCACAGCGCTATAATAGAGATACTGTCCAAGAAATCCTCCCCTCATGCTGCCACTTGGTCAGAAGTTGATACCAGCCTTTGGTAAAGCTGTAGTGTGACATCAGTAAGACCCAGCGTGTGGGGAAACGTGCCCAAAACAACCCTGGTGTGTTTAGCAGACTGGAATGAATGAAATAGATTGGCAGAGAATATGAATCATTTTCTGGTTTGCCAGATTAATTCCTTAAAGACACTGTCACTGAAAGCTCCTGGTGCCAAATGTTGCTTCATTTAACTTTCCAAACTCTCTGTAACGTCACATGGAAGCTGTTTATGTAAAGCATTGTTCTTATGTCACTGTCACAGATGATGGCTTCGTATGTGCTTACTCACCCTGCAAATGAATTCATGGAGAAATCCAGTTTAATGCACTGCTAAAAACCATGGGATATCCCACCAGGAATCTATTCAAGCATGCTGGCTAGTACAGAAACATTGTGCACATGTTTCCATGACTGCTAGACCCGTGTAGGCATGGCTAGCCTGGGCTAATTCCAGCAATGAAGACATACCCTTTTCCACCTGGAAAATGGGATTAATGAATAGATTTTCATCTTGGCTCCCATGAAACACCTTTAATAATGTTTACAAAGTGCACCTTGAAAATATGAAGAGCTACATGGTGCTGTTATTTTATATAAAATGATGTAATATCGTCTTGGACCCTCTACAAATGTAGAGAATCATAGCCATCCCTGCCATCAGTGTGGGAAAAAATGTGTTAAGTTGTTGCTATGGCTTTGAGTCATTTTGATGGATGATTCTATAGAAGCTTACTTGAACAGGTTATTAATGTGCATCTAGTATAATAGAGATGGAGTAAGAATATCATTGCAAGTAGGCATTGACAACATACGCTAACTTGCACTCAGAAAACATTAAGAGAATCGACTGATTCATTGCGTATGCATACAGACAATTATGTGATCTAATATGGTCTGCTAGGTATAGAAGAGAATGGAATAGTTAACAGCTGGGTAGAGACAAACATGTGCTCAGGCCTTTAACCATGAATGGATATCACTCTGTTGCTTATCTGGGCCAGATTTTTGCCTTTTTCTTTTAAGTATCATTTTTTATCAAAATACCTCCTCCTTAAAAGGGGCAAAATGAGAAGTTAACATGAAGTCAAATATAGCTCTGCAAAGTAAGAGTACAACTTAAATCAAATGGACAGGTGTGTGTACATAGGAGATAGAAGAAACTGTTTCATGGCATGCAATTTGTAAAATCCATGGGCGCTCCTGACTTCACTGAGATCCAGTTAATCATAGAAGTAAAGAAGAGAGACAGGGAGCATATAGAGCAAGAGTGGTATGATGAGTCATACTCTGCCACTGGACTGTTTGGTGACCCAGAACAAATCACTTAAACTCAGAGGTTCTCTCTCCCTCCATGAAAACCCTACCCTACTGAAATCAGATCGTCGGCTGCTGTGGAAGACAGAAGGATCTTGCATTGCGCTCTCCTGATTCCATTGGAGTTTCTCTGGTGGAGAGTTCCATGCTTTAAATACTTTTTCACTCGGAATGACTTCTCCCTATCAAAATCCATCCAAGTTAGATGCTCTCAGGCATTGCACCTGATACTGTTCATTGGTATCATTGGAGGGACATGTCTTTTAGTTACTTGAACCACAGCCTGTATAATGCTTTAGAGAGGAAGAGCAGACTTTGAATTGTCCCTGACCATTAAATGGGGAGCATTGATATGAAGTGCTGTCATCAACCTTTGCCAGTTAGC
Source organism: Alligator sinensis (assembly GCF_000455745.1). NCBI lineage: Eukaryota > Metazoa > Chordata > Crocodylia > Alligatoridae > Alligator > Alligator sinensis. Next base: position 214,081 of record NW_005842586.1, read on the forward strand.
AGGCACACATGGTGCTTTGCACCGATTGATGCTTGTCACCTCCAGATGGGAGATATTGTCATAGTCCATCCTCAGAGCAACAAAAGCCATGCATTACAATAGGAGAGCACAGTTTTCAAAGCAATTAAAGTTGGAAATAAGCGTGTCTGGCTGATGATTTAATTGGATGTCCAAGCATAGAGCTCAGTTGTATACGTTGATGCTATGGCTGGCTCCTCAAAGTGCTTCCCTTCACTATTACTTAAATGTTACATGAGCTAGGTTTGAACTGGTTGTTGCTCATCATTAAAGCCCCATAAATTATTTCCTCTGGCATATTTCTTCCTGTGCCTGCATTCTTCATCTAAGGGGTCTGTACACTTGGAGAAATTGGATGAAACTGAGCCAAGAAAAATGTTGGCTGAGCATTTCCTAGCAGCAAGAACTGTTAGACTATGAAGAACTCTCTCAAGTGAAGTGATGGAAGCCCTATTGCTTCAGAGAGTTAAAACCAGGCTGAATGAAGCGATTAGAGAAACAGCTTGTATTGTCAAGGAGTGGTCAGCACTTCTTAGTAGGCAGCGTCTGAATAATCTGATAGGTATTTTCCGGGCTTTGTCACTCAAACCTTTTACTGATTTCAAAATAAAAACTAAAATCGGGGTTATGAATAAACTAACTGTGATGGATGACATTGTGTGTATGTATAAAAACTTAATTTAAAATGAAAGCTGCACTGCCAATAACATCCTGAGGGTTTTAGAGCTTGCTTACAGCAGTGAACATAATAAAATAAAAGACAGCAACAGAGAGGGGATTTGGGCATTATCCCTGAATAGATATTCCCCATTACTCGCACTGTGATCAGACAACTGAGAAATGCAAAATAAATGAAAGCCTAAATCCTCGTGGAGAACTGTATTTGTGTTTTGTGTTTTAGATGGCAATTGTATTCAACCAGGAAGGCCTGACAGCCATCCGCCCCCCCTGTGTGATTCAGAGCTTCATCAATCACAATGCTGTGCTGTATAAAGTGTTTGTGGTCGGAGAGTCGTACACTGTTGTGAAAAGACCATCTCTAAAGAACTTCTCTGCCGGTGTCTCAGGTAAATTGCTTGTGTGTTAGCTTTGAATGCAGGCATGAGCTCCGAAGGCCTTTGTGCCTGGGAGCCTGAATGAAAAATGACTTTGAGTAGGCTGCTAAAATTAAGGCATCTGGTTTTCACATACTGTATTTCCTCCTCTGTATTATTTCAGTAGAAAGGGAGATAACTCATCTGCTCTGGAATACATGTGAATGGAGATCCTGTAGTAAATATTTATGTGACATTAACCTGAGTCTTACCTGTTAAAAGCTGTGGTTTATGTCATTGTTGAAGGAGAGAGAGCTCCTCCACTAGAAGCTCTAAACACTCAGCAGGTTCATTTGTCACTTGCTCTTGGAGTTTTATATAGTTGAATGTTGGAGAGAGATTCCTGGATTCTGTCATTTGGGAACTTCCTGGTCTTATCTTTACCTCAGTCTTTTTTATGTTTAAATTAAGAGCCAGTTGAATTCTGTCACATGGGTCAATTTTTTTAAATCGTGATGGGAAAAATAGCTGTACATTTTCACTTGATTCCAGTTGGCAAATATCTGGGGGAACAAAACCTTCAGAGATAATGATTCTCCTGTTATCACCACTAGGTACAATTTTAAATCGGCAGTATTTATTTGGAGAGTTTTAATGAAATGTGTTGAAATCTCCTTTTGTGGAAGAAATACAGCTTTCATTGCAAAGCATTGGACTATAGAAAGCTGTACAAGTTTAGCAGAACTAGTATTTCAGAACTGATGTATCTAGCAGGTAGTAGGTAAAGGACTGGGCCACATTATGCCATAGGCTGTACAGAGAAGTAGCAGAGTTCATGTCCTAAGGAGCCTGTGCTCTAGCAGTCCAACTGCTGTAGCCTAACAAAGCAGATGTGTGGCCTGGGAATGGGTGAAAAGGGAAAGTACCAAAACCAGCAAAGATTAACAGAACGATACAAGCTCATCACTTGCATTGGTGGTAGTGATATATATATATATATATATACAAAATGGCTGTGGGGGCACTTTATCTAAAGCTCATCAAATAAGTTTTAGTTAAAGCGCCCCTGCCGCCATTTTGAAGCACGGGGATGCTGATGCACGAGGTGCAGGAGGCTGCTAGAGCACGGTAATTGCCATGTTCCAGCAGACTTGGTTTATCACTGCAATTCCAGTGCGTCGGAGCAGTCTTCCTGCTCATGTATAGGCACCCTTAGAGTCTAACTGCTTCAAGGAGGTATGAGTTTTCACAGACGACAACCTACTTCATCAGATGCTAACGTCTTCCCTACA
>NW_005842586.1:216455-253936 GCF_000455745.1 Alligator sinensis
CACTGCCCCTTCTCCCTTTCCCCATCAAGTTTCCCTTGTCCATCTCTAACCTGTCCATATGCATCAGGAACATGTGTGATTTAGTGATTACAAACAGCTAAGCACTGGTAGCTTGATCTTCGGATCTGCTGCTCTGCAGGAGCTCTGGGCTGTGAGCATCACTGAAAATTAGGCCATGAATATCTAAAAGCTGGCATTGCCACCTGCTGTAGGTCTCCACCATTGTTCTTCCACATGTTATCAGAAGTCACAGATTGATTTTGTGTCCCATGTCTTCTGCATCTTTACTATAAGCAATCAGCTAGGACTTTCCGTGGTTCTGTCTGCTGACTAGAACAGCTCAGGAGTAACACCCTCTTTGACTGACCCATTAAGAGAGTAATGGCTCCTGCATAGTCCATGCTACGTTTGTTTTGACATTGGCCCAGATTCACTCCTGGATCTGTGTGCTGGTAGAGCACCCTGGTGGTGGAAGCTCAGCCCCAAGTGATCTGGATGGAAAGCTTTCAGAACATATGCCCTGCCGGAAAGCCTGAAAGGGGATGCAATGGGCAAAGGAGGTGGCATAGATGGAGGGTGAGCAGGATGCAGGTCCTGGAGCAGCCTCTGCAGTAAGGCTCCTGTGGTGACAGCAGATTTAAAAATATTCCTAGCCTTTTAGCAGTATCCTCTGTCTGCCTCTTCACTGAGGTGATCCTGCCATTTGGGGTCACCCCTTTGGGGAACCTGTCCTTTGGGATCAGGATATTTTAATTTGAAAGCTCCCTGCACTCTCTTAGTTGAATCTGATGGCAGCCATAACAATGACCTTCCCCATTAGTCATGTAAACAAGATCTTGAATGTTTCCAGTTGAATGGTCATTTTAATTCCTAAAAATTGCCTAGGAACAGTTTCATTAATTTAGGAAAAATGGTTTCTAATTAATAGAATTTATTTTATTACAGGGAAACACAACCATCCATATATAATATACTCATGCGTTTGTATATCTTGTGTGTGTCCTAAGATCTTAAAACTGTATCGGTCTCTGGCTGTATTTTTCTACAGCTGACAGGTAACTAAGTGATGGAAGACTGGAAAATACCATTTTTTCGGGGGGGACTGGCTCCCGAATGTCATTAACTATTAATCTAGATTAGATTCCCTGGGCTGTACTGCCACCTAGTGTTGTATGCAACCTAATCCTTTATAAATCAAAAGAAATTCCAAGTCTATATTCATTTATTACTTTTCTTTTTAATTTCAGATAGAGAATCAATATTTTTCAACAGCCACAATGTGTCAAAGCCAGAATCTTCCTCAGTCTTAACAGCAGTAAGTATTTTATAACATTGATAAAAACTAATCTCTCTCTCTCTCTCCTTTAATTAAAGCAGTAATGAATAGTGAATCTTAATTGTAAATTGTATCTGGTCAGCCCCCAAGGAGTAGTTAATTTCCCATTTACAAATTATCCAAATCTACATCAATAACTTGTTGTAGATTAATAACAAACTTGAAAACCCATACAAAAGGCAGCTTCTGCCTTGAAGCAACTCCAGAAGGCTAAGTACAGTTTGAATCTTCTGCAGAAAACCCCTTTCTGTTAATTAACTTTTATCAGTCTGTTGAGACAGATTAAATTCTAGATTATGGCACCATTCGTTTGGTGAAATCCAAAATAATCTTCAGTGCAAAAGTAAAGGTTGCAGTGTTCTTTTTGTTTTGAAATATATGCATTTAATAATTAAAATACTGGACCTGATTCTTCATTTGCTTTTATTGGGGTTCTGTGTCTCTTGATTTTTCATGGAGTTTCACAAGCGTGAAATCAGTATAACAAGAAGTGAATGAGGTACAGTGGAGAAGCCCAACTTTTAATTTGCATAAAATGCTAAATGGCAAAAGAAGCTGTTGTGGGTTCTCTTTTTTTTTAATTCATGGAAGTGATTCTCCTGCAGTGATCGAGCGACTCTTTAGATTGACATTTGCGGTGAAGAGAGAGCTGAGTTCCAAGCACCCAGGATTTTTTTATTTTTATGTTGTAGCTTGATAAAATCGAAGGTGTGTTTGAGCGGCCAAACGATGATGTCATCCGGGAGATCTCCAAGGCACTGAGACAGGCTCTGGGAGTTTCCCTATTTGGAATTGACATCATCATTAACAATCAGACTGGGCAGCATGCAGTCATTGATATCAATGCATTCCCAGGTAAGAAAGTTCTTTCACTTTGCACTGTGCTGTATGGATGCCAATCCCTGTATTTTTAAAGTGGAATTTATATTACTGGTGAATGGAAGTCAGTTGGATTGCTGCCTCTTAGAATAAAAAATGGAGCAGATTTTCTGATTGCAGGGTGCTATTCATTGGGGTGATGGATCTCTAATCTAGTACTTCAGTAGCACATGCCATAACTAGAGGTTTAGGACAAAGATAACCATAGTGTGGATGGCTAGTCAACTTTATGCCATACCTTCCACCCTCTATTATACAGAGGTAGGACCCTCACCCCCCCAGTGGATCCCTAAATGAAGTACTTAATTTTAAGTCTCATGGAAGGCCACTGGTCTGTCTGCCTCATGGTGTGGAAGGTGAGGACAACTGCAAGCAGGTTTATCCAGCTTTTGTTGGGCACCATGACACAATGACATTGAAGAGTAGGCACAGCCAGCCATGTACCTTTCAAAATCTGAGTTAATAAAATGAAACACTTTTCACAGATAAATTATTACAGCAGTAACTGGGGAGTAATGGATGTAAGAGAGGTGCTGGGATCCTCAGAACACAGGAGATGTCTTAGCAGATCGGAAGATCATTCCATCTCATTCAGAAACCTGACAAGTTGCTATGGTTTGACCCTGAAGGATAACAATATTTATAGACCAAGTCAAAATCAATATTGTTTCCCTTGCCTTGTTCAGTCACTTTTGAAACCATATCCTGTGCTAACAAGTTCTTCGCATATGGAATGTGTGAATCAGCACAAAGGTGAATAATAATGTGCTGTCTCAGTTCCATGTTCATTAGCTTAACAGCAAAAAAAAAATGCATCTGCTAGGCGCTGGGAGTAGTTGCCTTGTACATGGTTTTCACGTGATATTTTTATCTCACTACTGAAACTGTAGGATTCCCTTGTACAAACGTGTGCAGAGTTGTTAATCTGGTGTGCTTTCTTCTTCTTCCAACTTTTTGATGGTGTGAGGTTTTGGGGGGGGGTTGTTTTTTGAGGCAGAAATTCTGTCCCAAATTGTCTCCCTTCTTAATCTCTCACTTCTGGTTTTTCACCTTCCTAAGTATTATAACCAAGGAAGCCAAATGAAAACCAGCTCCTTTTAATATGATGGATGTCATTACTAGATGCTGGTCCATCCCATTTTATCTACATAGTCATCCATTTTCCTAGATTCAGAGCTTTCTTTTAAAATACTATCTGTTGCCCACCACCTCCGTGGTGCTCTGAGTTCTTCAAGCCATTTTGCAGTATGAATCTTCCCTTCATTTGTGGTGGGGATGCCTCCACTGTGCTGGTATGACCCACAAACAAATGACAAAAGAATTGCAAATAGTCTTCCAATAGAATAAAGGGGGACAAACCACCTAATTCATTTTAAGATAGGGGTTGATACATTTTGAGTGGATTTATTTTGCATACCTCCCTTTAGTGGCAAGGAACTGGACTTTATAATCCAGAAAGTCCTATTCCAATCTTATCTACATTCCTACTGCCAAAAAACACAGCACAAACAATGGCCGAGGGCTTTAATGTTTTTAACAAACTAAACTTCAACCTCCCTTTTCCCCAAAACAGTGACTCCTGCATTGGGTGAAAGCTGCAGCAAATTTCAGTATTCAAGGAGAGATTTTTACCATCCCTGTTGCAGAAGCTCATGGAGAGGCACCTGCATACCAATGCTGTTCTGTTGTAGAGCTTCCCGCCCAAAGCTGCAGCTTTTCACTAGACATCAGAAATTCCTTCTGAGTCAGGCATTTTGAGCTGCATGATATCTTGTGCTTTTAAGAGGCATTGGATCAATAGTTTGTTCTCTGTAAATAGATAGATATTTTGGACACTGAAGCAAGAAAATTTCTTGTCCTTTCAAAATGTTTGAACGCATAGAGAAGCTCTGTTTATGTAAGTTTATGGTTACCAATCCTTAAATTTGTTACCAAATAGATTAGGGAGGGGCAGCTACCCAGTGGGTTTGTACATTTGCGTATTTATTTTCCAACCAAGAAAAATTCAGTGCTGCTCATTCACGCCTCAAACTGCATGTCCCACAACCAAGCCCAACTGCTGCATTTCCCTGGGATTGCCATCTCTTAGGCCCCTGCCACACATTACATATCTTATGCAATTAACTGGTTAAATGCAGACAAATTTAGATTGGCCACATGTGCAAAGTAATTATTCCACCATAAAAATTACTATCTAGCTATTAAAAAGAGCCAACGAGCTACAAAGTTACACATTTTCAAGCACTATCTCTATAGCTGGCTTCTCGTCAGTTTTAATTTGAATGTGGGACAGGACCTTTTTAAAAGCATAGTCCTGTACAGTCAGTTCCAAAAATTGGTTACATGAGAAAAGATGGCACAACAGCTTTCTGAAGAGAAACTGACCCCTTAAGGGCATTTCTGACAATCTACATCACAGTGGACCTAATCTTCCCACATCCACTCCTTTCCTCAGCAAGATGAACTTTCAGAGGGCTCTCTTCTTTGCTCGTGTCATCCTAGCTTGTGAAGCCAGAAGTTGAGCTGCCAGATGGAGGTGTGGGACATGCCTGTAAAATGGGCTCACACCCTACTTCAGATAGTCCCAGCTACTGAGATGAAGACAGGCTGGCCCAAACCTTGTTCCATCTGCTCCCAAATCCAATTTACTCTGCTGCTGCCATAATCAGATTGCAAAGCTCATGAACCTACCCCTTTCCCGAGCTGTTGCTGTGATCTTGGGTCTGATTTACCATTGCCAGTTTGTAGTGGAAGTATGTGTAGAAGTGCATCATCTGTCATCTGCTGTGTATCGTAACAACGTTTTTTCAACAATCTTTATAAGATAAATGTCAAAGACACCTGCTGTCTGTCCTACATGACTGAAAACTGCCTGGACTGTATATTTGGATGTAGTAACACAATGAAATATTTAATGCTAGGCAGGTAGACATTAGAATGCATTCTGTCAGGTTGAGGTGATCTGACTTGAGAAGATGATAGAGTGAAAAAGGTTACATATATACTGTTTCATCATGTCTGTACCTGGTTACTGTTGTTCATGCATAAATTTGGGTGTGGTTTCTGTGTTCTGTTGTCTGCAGTGTCAGAGTTAGAGACTCCATGCGTTTTCGGTGGAGTTTGAGTGTAGGAAATCTGGATGTATGTTATGATATGAAAGTGTTAACTTGGTGTCACCAGCAGAGGAGGGTGACCGTCTTCTCCCAGGTGTTGAGAAGATGACGGTGCGCAAAAATGGGTTTCATCATTGGCTGTCTGCAAATGAAGGGCACTCTTTTAACAACCAAACTTATAATATTTGCAATGTTAGTTTAAAATTTACTGATTTGTTCCAAAACCTGTGTGAAGGTGATCTCCACTTGCTAAATATAGGTCTTGACCTGCATCGCAACACCCCCAAAGGTAAAGCAGGACATTTTTGTGATGGTTTGATTCAGATGCATCTCAAACTGTGTGGTTGTCCTACCTGTCTGTGCTCATGAAGCTGATACTGTTCACATGCAGTATTTTCACTTCTTACCTCTGTAATACCAAATTCAGATCTCATAGAATTAGAAAGTAGGATTGGAAGGGACCTCAGGAAGTCATCTAATCCAGGTTCCTGCTCAAAGCAGGAACATCCCTATCCAAACCATCTCATACCTTATCTAACCAGTTCCTAAAACTATAGAAACAACCTTGTCACACAGCTACAAGGCATGTAGCCCAAAGACACGAAAAACACCCTTCATTCCTTTTCACCAACTTGGAGACAGCAAATAATTCTACTTGTCGTACCTCCTTTCTGTAGCCCTTTTCTCTTTTATAAACTTATCCCGGGCTTTTTAATCTTCATCTGTAACTAAGCTGGTTGTAAAGCTCTGCTTTGTTCCCCTGCTTTGAGCATTGTCCTCTACAATATCTATCTCCTCTGGGCTATCGAGCTCTTTTTGTGATCTCCCATTCTGTGGGACTCCTGGATTTCTAACTGTTGTTCTTTGTAGGCATTGCTACTCCTATATCATCCCTAAACAATGCTTCTCCAACCTCTTCCTGGACATCTCCAAATTATGAAGGAGATTCCACAACTTTCCTAGGCAGTCTATTCCACTGTCTCACTGTTCTAACAGTGAAAAAGTTCTTTCCAGGTATCCAGTCTAAACCTGCTTCGCTGCAATATTAAGCCATTGCTATGTATCCTACTCTTTGCTGAGATAGGTAAAAGGTGTCCTCTGTAGTCTTTGTGGTAGCAGTCTTTAAATATCTGAAGTCCTATCATATCCCTTCTCAATCACCTTGACTGCTTGCAGATGTTAAAATAAGTAAACCAGCACTTTATTTTCAACTCTGCATATTCCTGTGCCAAGCCCCATACATACCCAGAAGAAGCAGCATCTTAGTTGAACCCAGCTCTGCAGCTTCTGTATAGATCAGGTGCTTTGGTGGGGCTTTTTGGCACTTTTATGTAATAGCTAATTTAAATCAGCTTTAGCTAAAAGCTCCAGAAGACCCCGTTGAATCACCCAATCTGTACAGATGCTGCAGAGCTGGGTCAAAATAATGCGCTGCTGCTTCTGGTAAAACGTGTTGTATTGGGGAAGGAGGTGGAGGCCAGTTTAACATCTCTAAGCAGCCCTTTTCCACAAGCTCAAAATGCCACTTCTCTCATAGTTTGCCTTCCAAGCCCTTTATCATTTTTATCACATCCCTTTTATCTCCATCTGCTTAAAGAGCCCAAAACTACACACAGTATTCTAGTTGAGGCCTAACCTGTTCTGAGTAAATAGATGATATTACCAGCCATGTCTTGCACCTGTTGCACATATTGATGCAGCCCAAAATTGCATTCGCTTTTTTTACAGCTGCATTACAGTGCAGATTTGCATTGAGACTGTGATCGACCAATACTCCTACATCGTTTTCCATAGTGCTGCCATCCAGTCAGTTATCACCCATGTTGTTCTTGTGTTTTGATTTATTCTACCCAAGGTGCAGCACCTTGCATTTGTCAGCATTGAACTGACAAATGAACTGACAAACTGAACCCTGTTGGCTCTAGCCCAGCTTTCCAGTTCTCAGAATCCTTTAGAATTGCGCTTCTGTCTTTCCAGGTTTTTGCAGTCCTTCCAGGTTCATGTCATTACACATTTTTCTCGTGAATCCAGCATCCAGATTTCAAGTAAGCTACTTGAAATTTCAAGGAGCTACTTGAGATTTCAAGGAGCTACTGCACTGATTCCACTGGACCCCATGGAAGTGGTACCCACTTAGAGATCTAAGCCAAATCCACAGAATCTGTTCATCACTTGAAAGTCTCTGGGTTAGGATCAGAGTGGAGAGCAACAAGAATGATGTTATGGTGGGAGTCTGCTATAGACCACCAGACCAGGAGGAAGTAGTGGATGAGGCTTTCTTCAAACAGCTAGTAGAAGTTTCCTGATCATAGGCCCTGGTTCTCATGGGGGACTTCAATCACCCTGACATCTGCTGGGATGGCAATACAGCAGTGTACAGGAAATCCAGAAAGTTTTTAGAGAGTATGGGGACAACTTCCTGGTGCAAATGCTGGAGTGGCCAACTAAGAGCCAACTAAGGATCCTCTAGGAAGCCAGTCAGAAGGGGAGAGGAGTCCAGGAGAGCTGGCTGTACTTCAAAAACAAACAAACAAACAAAAAAACCCAAACCAAACCAAAACAAAAAAGAAACCTTAATGAGGGTGAAGGAACAAGCCATGTGAAGGAAGACTAGCAAGTATGGCAGAAGACCAGCTTGGCTTAGCAGGGAACTCTTCAGTAAGCTTTAAAAAAAAAAAAAAAAAAGCTTATAATAAATGGAAACTTGGATGGAGAACTAGGGAGGAGTATGAGAGTATTGTTTGGGCATGCAGGGACGAAGGCAGGAAGGCCAAAGCACAACTGGAGTTGCAGCTAGCAAGGAATGTGAAGGGTAACAAGAAGGGTTTTTACAAGTATCTCCATAGCAGGAGGATCAGGGCAAATGTGGGTCCCTTTCTGTATGGGGGAGGCAGCCTAGTGACAGGATGAAGAAAAGGCTGAAGTGCTCAATGCTTTTTTCACCTCAGTCTTCATGGGCAAAGTCGGCTCCCAAACTACTGCACTGGGTAGCACAGTTTGGGGAGGAGGTGAGCAGTCAACTGTGGAAAAGAACAGGTTAGGGATTATTTAGAAAGGCTTGACATATACAAGTGTATGGGGCTCAGCAGTTTGCACCCAAAGGTGCTGAGGGAGGGGGCCACTGCGATTGCAGAGCCACTGGCCGTTATCTTTGAAAAGTCATGGTTATTGGGAGAGGTCCCAGATGATTGGAAAAAAGCAAATATAGTGTCCATGTTTAAGAAAGGGGGAAAAGGAGGACCCAGGGAACTACAGATTGGTCAACCTTACCTCAGCTGCTGGAAAAATCATGGAGCAGATCCTCAAGGAATCTATTTCTAAGCACTTGGAGGAGGAGCAGAAGGTGATTAGGAACAGTCAGCATGGTTTCCCCAGGGACAAGTCATGCCTGACCAACCTAATTGCCTTCTATGATGAGATGACTGGCTTTGCGGATGTGGGGAGACCAGTGGATGTGGTATGCTTTGACTTTATGAAAGCTTTTAATACAATCTCCCACAACAATGTTGCAGGCAAGCTAAGGAAGTACGGGTTGGATAAATGAACTATAAGGCAGATAGATACTCTTTGGGCTCAGAGTAATAATCAATGGCTCAATATCTAGTAGGCAGCCAGTATCAAGTAGAGTGCCCCATGGGTAGGTCCTGGGGCTAGTTTCATTCAGTATCTTCATCAATAACCTGGAAGATGGCATAGAGTGCACCCTCAGCAAGTGTGCAGATGATACCAAGCTGTGGGGAGGCGGGAAATAGTAGATATGCTGGAGGGTAGGGATAGGATTCGGAGAGATTTAGACAAATTGGAGGATTGGACCAAAATAAATCTCATGAGGTTCAGCAAGGACAAGTACAAAGTCCTACATTTAAGACAGAAAAATCCCATGTACCAGTACAGGTTGGGAACTGATTGGCTGGGCAGCACCTCTGCAGAAAAGGACCTGGGGGTTACAGTGGACAATAAGATGAATATGAGCCAGCAGTGTGCCCTTATTGCCAAGAAGGCTAATGGCATACTGGGCTGCACTGGTAGGAGTGTTGCCAGCAGATCAAGGGAAGTGATTATTTCCTTCCATTCAGCATGGGTGAGGCCACATCTGGAGTAGTGTGTCCAGTTATGGGGCCCCCACTACAGAAGGGATGTGGAGAAATTGGAGAGAGTCAGGTGGAGGGCAGTGAAAATGGTTAAGGGGCTGGGGCACATGACTTAATGAGGGGAGGCTGAGGGAACTGAGCTTATTTAGTCTAGAGAAGAGAAGACTGAGGTGGGATTTAATAGCAGCCTTCAACTACCTGAAGGGTGTGTCCAAAGAGGATGGAGCTGGACTGTTGTCATCTGGCAGATGACGGAACAGGAGCAATAGTTTCAAGTTGCAGCAAGGGAAGTTTAGGTTGGATATTAGGAAACACTTTTTCACAAGGAAGGTAGGAGAGCACTGGAACAGATTACCCAGAGAGGTTGTGGAATCTCCATCCTTGGAGATTTTTAAGACCAGGCTAGAAAAGGCCTTGGCTGGATTGATCTAGTTGGGGATGAGCAGGGGTTTGGAATAGATGAACTAGTCCAAGCCCTTAGATCTAGTTGTTTTGAGCAGGGGGTTGGACTAGATGATCTCCTGACTAGATGATCTGAGGTCCCTCCAACCCTAATTTTCTGTGATCATAGCTTGTGGAAAGAATGTCCTGCCACTGTCCCTCTGTAACTTAACCCCCATCCCTGTTTCCTGTAATTTCTTCAGACAAAACCTAATTCATGCTTGCACCTGATTTCCTGAATGTGCAGTCATTGCTTTGAATTTTCCTTTGAAGATGCTGTGGCAACACTGTTAGTTATTAGCAGCCAGCAGCATGACTGTGGTTCTTTATAGAGTTCTTTTGTGTCCATTCAGTCCTTGCATTGAGTCAGGCTGAAGTTTACCTCCTCTCTTCCTGACTCCTTCCTTTATTTACCATGTGTACTCCGGTTCTGAATGACTGCAGCATCCCCAGAGAGATGCTGCGAAGTGCTGGTTCAGAAGTGTACAGTTTCCTATATTCTAATACCTCTCACTTCTCAGGACTTAATAAGTGTTTCTGTCCTAGCCCCATAGATATTAAGAATGACTTCCTTACGAATTTCCTGTGTGCCCTCTGCATAGGGCTTATTTTGTTTTAACTGAGCATGCCCAGAACACCCCAGGCCACTGTGGATCTTCCCTCTGCACGTTAAAGCTGTTGCTATGGAAATGGCTTATTCCCAGAGTGTTTGAAGTGCATTGAGTAGATTTAAAAACGAATTCCCTGGTGGTGGCAGAGGTTACATAAGCAAGAGATGTTAACAGAAGCTGTGTAACAGAAGTGGGGATTCCTTGACTCCTGCTCTACTAACCATCCTAGCTGGGTGATGGGTGATGCCCAGCTGATTAATGCTGCTCACGGATGCCCGGGGAGCTGGCATTTTGAATTTGGTTGATTCTATTTTTTTTATGCGTTTCAAGTTGTAAAGAAAACCTGAGTTGTGAAAGCTGTCTAATCTGCTGTAGTTTCGAAAACCAAAACCAATTTAGCAGTATAAATGACAATTAATTCTTTCTCACATTCGGGTTATAAATATGCCATACAATGACAAAAAAATAACCTCTCTTTAGAATCCAATCCTAGCATTTTATTTATTTATTTATTTATTTATTTATTTTACTTGTGGTGTTTTTCATTTGTATTCAAATGGGAAGCTTTGCCCTATTGCTTTCTCTGTCATGGATTAGTCTGGGACTGGAAGGGGAACAGCAAAGCCAAACTCCCGGCCCCTTCCTCCATCCAGGTAGTGCTTGCTTTGGGAAGAGGCTGGGAGCCGCCTGCTCCCTAGACCCCTCGTCTGGGGAAAACATGGGGAGTCTTTCCCTGCTGCACCACTGCCCTTGGGGATTGGGAGGAATGGAGCAGGCACTGGTGGACTGGATTGCTCCAGTCTGAGGAAGGCAGGGAGAGCAGGGGAGAGAGGGCGGCTGCCTCTGAAGATCTGTATCCTCAGTCTCCTGCAAAGATTTCTACTGGTGGAAATCTCTCAGAAATTTCCACTAGTAGAAATGAACATCTGTTCATGGCCAGTGTTTGCACCTGCAGTCAGTTGTGTGCACAGAATTGTACTGCAGAGTGTAAGGGCCACTTATAACTGGGGGCATACAAGGAGGAGGGATATTTGTGGGGGACGACCTGTTGCAGGTGACTCACTTGCTTCTCTTTCCTTCTCAGGTTATGAGGGCGTTTCAGAATTCTTCACAGACCTCCTGAACCACATAGCTGCTGTCCTGCAGGGCCAGGCCCCAGAGGTGACCCAGGTGAACCACAGCAAACTCCTGGCTGAGCAGACCAGCGGCCTTATGGGGGAGCGGACATGCTGTGCTAGCACAGGCTGCCGAAGCGTGGTGGGAAAAGAGTCCTCCTGGATTGTTGAGAGCGAGACCAACAGCGCGGTAAAGCTGCAGCACCAGAGACTAGGCTGCAACTCTGCAGTCTCACCGAGCTTTCAGCAGCACTGCGTTGCCACTTTGGCAACAAAAGCTTCCTCTCAATAACCAGCTGATGCCATGGACTGAGGAAAAGGCACAGGGATTCACATAATGATCCCAGAACCAGAGCAGGCTGTAACAACACAATTACTAAAAAAAAAAAAAAAAAAAAAAAAAAAAAAAAAAAAAAAAAAAAAAAAAAAAAAAAAAAAAAAAAAAAAAAAAAAAAAAAAAAAAAAAAAAAAAAAAAAAAAAAAAAAAAAAAAAAAAAAAAAAAAAAAAAAAAAAAAAAAAAAAAAAAAAAAAAAAAAAAAAAAAAAAAAAAAAAAAAAAAAAAAAAAAAAAAAAAAAAAAAAAAAAAAAAAAAAAAAAAAAAAAAAAAAAAAAAAAAAAAAAAAAAAAAAAAAAAAAAAAAAAAAAAAAAAAAAAAAAAAAAAAAAAAAAAAAAAAAAAAAAAAAAAAAAAAAAAAAAAAAAAAAAAAAAAAAAAAAAAAAAAAAAAAAAAAAAAAAAAAAAAAAAAAAAAAAAAAAAAAAAAAAAAAAAAAAAAAAAAAAAAAAAAAAAAAAAAAAAAAAAAAAAAAAAAAAAAAAAAAAAAAAAAAAAAAAAAAAAAAAAAAAAAAAAAAAAAAAAAAAAAAAAAAAAAAAAAAAAAAAAAAAAAAAAAAAAAAAAAAAAAAAAAAAAAAAAAAAAAAAAAAAAAAAAAAAAAAAAAAAAAAAAAAAAAAAAAAAAAAAAAAAAAAAAAAAAAAAAAAAAAAAAAAAAAAAAAAAAAAAAAAAAAAAAAAAAAAAAAAAAAAAAAAAAAAAAAAAAAAAAAAAAAAAAAAAAAAAAAAAAAAAAAAAAAAAAAAAAAAAAAAAAAAAAAAAAAAAAAAAAAAAAAAAAAAAAAAAAAAAAAAAAAAAAAAAAAAAAAAAAAAAAAAAAAAAAAAAAAAAAAAAAAAAAAAAAAGAGAGAGAGGGGAAAAAAAACAGAAAAAAAAAAAATCTTCCATTGATTTAACCTGATTTGTTGATGAAATGATCTAAAAAACAAAAGGGTGGGGGGAACTGATCTGGATCCATTTCATCAGATTCCAGTTGCAAATCTGTAGTGAGTTTACACACACTTGTGTTTTTAACACTAGACCTTAATGTGGAGAGGGTTGCTTTTTAGTTATTGTTTTTCTTTGTAATCACCAGTTACCAGCATTTTAGAATCAGACCTCATGGAATCAGGAAGAATAATGGTGCAGGTGGCATGCGTGAATGTGGAAGTGCTAGAGAATCTTTCCCCTTTCGCAGATGCTTCACATTTCCTCTTTCCAGCAAGACCCTCACAGAAGTACAGTGAGTCTAGCCATCATTGCTCAGTCCAGACTTTCATCAGTCACTTGATAGATGTGTAAGGACTGCACATGATTTTAATGGGACAGAACAGATTACAATTACTTTTGTTTTCAAAATGGAGGAGGCAGCTAGTTCCAGCTCTAGGATTCTTTTCCTTGAGCCAAATTACCCAAGATAAAGGCAGCTTCTAATTGGATTTGCATTATGGCAATAAGGAACAGTTTCTGTCCCAGAACGGCTAGAGTCTAAAACCGAAAGGGTGCATGATACAGCTGTGGTTGTGCCAGGGGTTGAGTGATTTTTTTTTTTTTTAATGGAGAAAGTAGTGCCCTCTCTTCCTACAGTTTGGTGTAAGACCCTGAAAGCGTTAGTGGTTTCAGTTCATTCTGTAGCAAAGAATATAATCTGCTAAATATCGTTTATGCTGTGCAAAAGGGCCAGCAAATGGGTCTACTTCTACTTTCTTAGCATAGTAAAGCAGCCCTGTGGATCCTGTGAATGCCTGGACAATTGAGATTTGAAGCCACTGCTCTCAGTTGAGGAACGTAATCCAGATGTAAAACATTCTTCTCAGCGGTTAAACATAGGCAGAATTGGGTGAAGCAGGACTGTGTGTCTGTTAGTAATATATGATTGTTCTTTTAATCTAGAAACTGTTGCTATCTTGAACCCACAAGTGAGGCTTTGTGGGGTGATTTTCCAGAGCAGTGTGTGTGTACTCACTGTGAGGTGTAACACGTTGATTGGACGTTGCAATTAAGATGCCACAGGAGACTTGTGATGTATATGAGATCTTAAACATGGCAGCATTTCCTGTACTTCAAAAATTTCCTGCAGCTCTTGCCAGTTGTGAACACTAAATGAAAGGTAACTGAATTGGTCAACCTGTGAGTTCGACACTACTTTGGTGGGGTCATGGCCTTTCCATCTTTAGATAATTCCTGAACTATATTCAAAGTGACACTGTTAAGCAAACTTCACCTTAATTAATCTCCTATCTTACAGAAATGACAGTTCCTTGTTTTTCTGTTTTTGTACCTTAGGCATGTATCACCATGGCATCTCAACGGTGTCAGCTTATTCTTATATCTGATATTGATGGACCCTGTGATGGACAAGGAGGGGGGGGATGTGATACAAAGCTAGGGAGTGGAAAGGCTGGGAAGGAGGAGTGAGTCAAATCATTTGTAAGGAGATCACTGCCATAAAGTCATGGTAATCTGTCATGGAAAAGTCCTGTAGCATGTAATAGGATTTTATTAAAAATTCCTTAAAACATATAGAATCTAATAGAAAATAATATTTTAGTGCCATTCAAAGGAACTCTATAGCAGGGATTAAATGTATAGAATACTTAAAAGCCCCCCCCCCCCAACAAAACAACCCTTTAGGAGAATTATTAGTTGTACATTCTCTAAAACTTCCTTTGTACAGGGCTTCAAGTGTCAGGTGTTTCTATTAGATTTCAGAGACAGATATGTACAAACAGGTGTGTAGCAAAGGCCCTGCATTTGTGTACAAATCTATTCTGAATCATGCACCTGACACAACCCTAGGTTATTCTGAGGCTGCTGAATAGTTGCTGAATGCCACAGGTTACTTTATTTTGCAGGTCTCATGATTGGTGGTGGTGTGTGAAGTGTATGCCCTTAGCCAAGGGTTTCTAAAAGTGTTTATGACAGACCAGACCTTTCCTAAATCCGTGACTGAAATAAAATTGACATCCAAAGTTGTTTTGTTTTTCAAATCTCTTGTGTTCAATATGCAACAAAGATTCCCTCAGGAAGGACACCGTCAGCGTGTGCTTTTGTATGATACTTTCATGTAACCAGCTGGTTGAGTGTTTGTGGACTTGCCATTTGTTCCCTTTATAAAAATGGAAATATTTTAATTGGGTAATGATGGTGGGAAATGATGCTAAATCTGGTTTAGTAACTCAAGACTTTTCAAACTAACTATGTTTACATGAATCTGAGTGTTGGATCCAAGTAAAATGTCTGTATGCTGTTTCCTAGTTATAACATTGAATAAGAATTTATTTTCCTGGCTGCCTTTTGAATTTTGGTTGGCCTATATTGCACTGCTTTATTTCTCCAAAATAAACTACTGAAATCTAATTTGCATTTTACACTTGTTTACAAATAATTTTTAAACATTTATTTTGTAATTCTCTGAAGTTTTACAAAATACTTTATTTAAATATGTTCCAGAAGTTGGCAATAACTAGAAAATGAGTTTATTTCACTAGCTTGATCCTGACCAATGTCTTTCCCTTAGTCTATAATTTATTTTATTTATCAAGTTTATTGCTATCATTTTAATTTACTGAGCACCAATATCATGCAAATGTTTTTTAATGACATGGCATTATAATGGGGTTTCCAGATAAATACCATGTAATATACCTAAAAGTAAGTTTTTCTTCGATTTTATTGAGTTACCATTTTGATAGTACACCTTTGCTGATGCCATTGAACTGGGAAACCAATGGTGAGCTTTTGACATTTGTTAATTCCTCCTTATCAGAACAGAGGCAATAAAAATGCAAGGGTTCTTCTGTACGAAGTATTCAAGCACTTAACATGTAATATGTGTCTAAGTCCATAGCTAATGATCAAAGCACTTAAGTACATGCTTAAGGTTGAACATATCTTAAGTGCTTTACTTTATTTGACAAGGGTAGATGACTTTTAATTATGCTTGTACTTCATAGTACACTAGTTAGTGTTCTGTAGTATTTTGTAAAAGTAATGAAGTCTTAGTAATATTAGACCTCACTAGAGTATTCTAGCTATCGCATCCTTGCTGAGGATTGGGGGAAACTTCCACCTTATGTATATGGAAAAAGGGAATGTGAATCAGTGAGGTTCTGCTATGTTTTTGGAGGCTTAGACATTATCATTGTATTGACTGGTAGAATCTCCATAGTAATTATATTCTAATAGTCAAGTTACCCTGTAAAAGTTAAATTCAGTTCTGTTGTACTCTTGTAAACCTGCACTAACACTCTAATTTCACTGAAGTTTTTCCTGGTTTATGACAGGATAATGGAGCAGAATTAACTGCGAAAATCAAAATCTTGGTCCCATGGAAATCAGTGATAATTTTGTAATTGGTCTCAAAACATGAAGATTAGTCCCAGTGTGAAGAAAACTTGCATGGTATTGAATAGCCTGTAATGTAAAGCAAAGCCATTACCTTCACCCACTTGCCCCAACCAGCTTTGATGCATGCTTTGCTTTATAATGGTTATATCGCATTACTCAGTTCATTACTCAAAGGCCAGTTTTAAAATGTGTTATGACTGATGATCATCAGTGTTTATTTTTGTGGTTAGTGAAATAGAGCATACCCTTGGGATATGCCATTTTGCCTTTTGGTTTATCTGTGTCTGGGTATACAAAGCCTGTGTGCTGTATGTAAGTGCTGGTTGATTGGGCTGGTGGACTGCTAGAATCCATTTTATCCGTGGATGGTAGATTTGTAAATGTAGGGTGTTTTAATGCAAATGACAAAGCATATTACAGATCCCGGTTCTGAATGCATGTGCGCTTCTGTGTAGGAGGTCTATTAAATTTTTGTGTATTCTTCTGTAGTAGGTTGTTCAGACAGAAAACCACTGATTTAAGTGGTTTTTGTTTTTTAAATACATGAATTCATTTTAAGGACCTGATCCTACTACCTGAACAGGAGTTGCAGATTCTAAGGATTTCTCAATATAAGGCTCCAGATTCTCCAAATAACTTGGGACTATATCCAACCTGGAAACAGCTGGATTTTTAGCAGAGGAATCAGTGACAAGATATTGCCCAAAAGCAACAGAGTAAAACTGTCAAAGGCTTTAACTATCACTGGTCTAATACTTTTACTCCAGTGAAAAAGCTTTCTAAACTTGCCAGCTTTTAAGCAAAACTTTGCTTCATAAACCAGTTGAGTGGCAGCAATGGCAAGTGAATCAGATCTTTAAAAACTGACTAGTAGCCACAGCCTTTGTAGTTGTTCAGAAAATCTTGTTCTGAAATGCACAGACTCTTAACTGATAGCATTTGAGCCAATGACATTTGTGCATACTTAGAGGAATGCACTTTCATTACTTTTCTAACTTCCATTTCTTTTTCCCCTCATTTTTAGTAACAGCGATAATCATTTCTTTGAGAGGTAGTTAGCCTTATTAATCTGAAATCAGGCAGAAAGCAGGGTAGATTTTCACCTTGTAAACTAACTAAATCAGAGATGCTGTGCTTTCACAGCATTTGATGAAATAAGCCTGCTGCTTACTACTTATAAAAGCTCATGTTATACATCTCTCCTGCCTTCTGCCTTTCTTTTCTTAGTCATGTTGTGTGAATTTGTTTATGACTTGGCAACCATAACCATTTTTTGCATCCTCTTAATCTTAAAAAATAAGATAAATAGATTAAAATAATCATTTCCTTTAAATGTTCCTCTCTCTCTGACTCAGCATTCCAAATAAGACTACTAATTTAATTGGCAACTTCTGCTTCAGTGCAATTTCATATAGGGGTTTTTCCTCCAGAAGAGTGGGGTCTTTCTTCCAGAAGAGTGGCTCCTATGCCCTTCCCTCTTCTTTTTCTGCCTGGTCTATGGATCTCAACCTTTGAATGCTGAACTTTTTGATTTAATGTGGCTGCCTAAAGTGAAGTGAATCAAATCATAAAAGATTTTAGGGGGTGATCCTTAGCAAGGCCATGATTCACTAGAACTGTTAATTCTAGTGAAATAGAGGGAAGGTTGTGTGCTTGATGGTGTTTAGATTACACTGAACCTCTGCTTACAGTGACACCTTTCCTGTGGAGGGGAAGAAAGATTTAACTGTCAGATGATCCACCATGTGTGTCTGTGTACAGACTTGAAACAGGAAGAGGTTTTAATTTCTAAAAACCTTGAGTGAAATCTTGGTGTCATTTGAAGCCAATTGAAGCTTTGCCATTGACTTCAGTGGGGCTAGGATTTCACTTCCCATCCTGGAATCCATTGAAGTTGACGTAGCATAAGGTATGTCTATACTATCCCAACATGACACCATGGAGTGCCATATGGAGACATGTGGTGGACCCACTACCTCCCTAGCTGGAAGCAGTTTAGCTTCCTTGGAGTGTGATGCTTTATGCATGCCAATAAGTCCTGTTTTACAGAGCTTACACAGATGTTTGGCTTTCACACAACAGTACAGTAAGGTGACTACACCTTTTCCAGTTCAAGACATAGCATTCTCCAACTGGGCATGGCATATCCCTGTATGATACTCCCTGGGGGCTTCCCTAGACTGGTGCAGAAATATCCTCTTATGGGCCATGTGACACCATTGGACTTGGAACTTGTATTGAGCCTACTTGTTATTTATTTGCATGGAAAGGGAAAATAAATGGCAAAAATCCAAATTCCTTTGCTCATGCCAGGCTCTTTGTTTTGCTGTTATATTTCATTGTTGCCTGGGAAATCAGTGGAAACTCCAGAAACAGCCATAATTGAATGATTGGAACTCTTGAAAATCAGGTCTTCCCAGTTAATCATTTTAAGGAAATCCATATTATTTTCTTTTATCTTGCATTCTTTCTACAGTAGTTTTCAGATATAAATTATGTTAACATTTTGTGTGAAAAGGCGCGCATATATATATATATATATATATATAAAAAATAAATAAAATTATGAAAGGGCACGTGTACTTTAAGTATGAAATAGCAAGTTTCTGTTTTAGATGTTAGGAGCCCATAAGAATGAGAGGGGTTGTTTATCTCCTGTAAAAAGTCAGTGCTGTAAAGAAAAATATTGTATTAGATGTAATTTTTTTAAGTTATTTCTTTGGATTGTTTATTCAGTATTTTATATGGCTCACATGTATCCCTGTGAGAATCACATACCCCACTGAATGCCAGCATTCTCCTCAAATATAATCCCTTTGGATCCCACAGCTTTAAGAAAAATATTCCTTCATGTGTGAATGGAGTTGTATGCCCTCCTTTGTCCTTGGCATGGTTAAAATGTAGAGTTCCCAGTCCAGTGCCACGAGTTTGGGACCATTCTGATTTTATTTAATTTTTTTTTGTTGTGATGAGTGTCACGAGTATAACAACACACATGCATAAATCCAGCTTTATAGTGTTAACAAGCGTGTGTGTGTTGTGATTTTGCTTCGGTCCTGTTCACAAATGACTTATGAAAATAAAATAAGTTTTGTACTTAATTTGTATATAAGTATATAAAATTTTAAAAAAATCATGGCTTACTGTAAAAACCAAAAATACATGCTCTTTTTGGCTTTTTACTTTACTGCATGACAGAATACATGTGATGATGACAGTGAAGATGGTGCTTTCTAACACCATTTATTTCAATGGCAACTTATCCCATTTCTTCATTTGCCAAGCACATGTGATGGACAATATTTTGGTTTTAACAGTAGAATATTATGCAGTAAGTATTGTATTGTTATTTCTGTAATTGTTTTGGAGACAAAACTGTCCCTTTGCAACACATAATGAAATAAATGCCTTACAACATCTCTCACTCTGCAGTTTGTTAATGAGTGAAGAGGGCATGTGTGGGGGTTCTTGCTACGGGCAGCAAAATTTCATGGTATCAGTTTTCACATCTTCCTTTTCAAACTTAGTTACTTTTGGTGGCTAATTGTAGACCTGATTTGTATCTGCCTCACTAATGAGTGTCATTTCTTTTTTCCCAGAAAGATGGTGAGAGAAAAAAAAATGCACCAAATTTCATTGAGGTTTGACCCTCAATGTAATCCAGCCATGCTAGTTAGTTCTGTCTTTAAGCATGATTATTGATTCACAGTGCTTTAGTATGGGCTTTCCTTTTTACTTCTGAGAGGAAATTATTGTTCTAAGAAGCATTTATGAAATCTTGCCTGGGATGTGAATTTGCTTCTCTTTCATCCTTTACTTACTGGTAATATAGGGATGCATCTGTGGCATTGGTCGGCAAGTATTGACTTGTTAATACTGTTTTCTGCTGTAGCTCAGATGTCAAATTCACCCTTTTAATAACAGTTACTGTCAGCCGTGGAAAGCCCTCTAGATTTTCCACACTTCCTTTAAATTTAAGATTTATTTTTTATAGGATGCATCAAAATAATGTGGCATCAACAAAATACTTCTCTCTCCTGATGCTAAATAGAATTTAATAGTAAATATCTACCTGTCTACAGTTTTTAGGCATTCTATAACATTTATTATTGCTTATATTCCAATAATCACTGCAAGGCATCACCCATGCCTGTAGAAAGACTGTCCCTACCACACAGCATTTACAATATTTGGTAAGTGGTAATTTAAAAAGGATGGTTTAAAGAATGAATATTGGAGGCAGGCTACAATTCTCTAACATTTATAGAATTTTAGAAGAACTCCTATGGTATCGCATAGATTTAATTTATACTAGATCCTCCATGCTTATTCCCAGAAGAGTTATAGAATGTAGAGTAAGGATATTTGCATTTTCTTTTCAGTTAAGATGACCTATGTACAACCTTTGGACAAGTCGCTTTACATTTCTATGCCTTTCTTCTCTCATGCCTTCTGTCTGTCTTGCTTATTTATTTTACAAGCTTTTAAGGCTCTCTTATTGCACTTGAAAGTAGTGCTCACTGCAATGGGGCCCTCACTGTGGATGGAACCTATAAGCTGTACCATAACAACAATAATTATGAAGGTTGCAGAGACTGGAATCTACCTGGACATGTTAGCTGCACTGCAATTCATAGCCTGGGTTGAAAACGGGGGAGGGAGGTGGCGGGGATTCCATGAGGAATATGGAATAGTTGTCTATCTTTAAAAAATAAATAAATAAGGGCTTTCTTTCCAGTCCAAGCAGTACAGAAATTAATTGTCCATATGCCACTTACCACTGACTCAGTCTTTGGTTACAGGTGTCCCGTGATTTGGCTAAAACACAGTTCTAGTTTGTTGTGAAGATAGGACCATGGTGGTGTTTCCCAGTCAGCTGACAGCAGATTTAAGACTTTAATTGGGCATGAAAAATGGATAAAGCATGCCCTGCAGACTGAATTTTCTTAGCTTTCTCTTCCATTATAAACTGGAGCCACTGTCAAAAAGGGGACCCAGGATTAAGAGTGAAAAAACGGTAGAACTCTTCTTAAACCCAGCTTGTGCTCCTCGTTTTGCTGGATGTTGCACTGAAATGATTAGCAATGAGATGCTTACTCTAGTTCCATATTTGCCTAGGCATTTACAATTCTAGGTGTATCTGCAGTGTTTGTTTAATGTGGTCATTAGCGTTCAGAGTCGATACCCTTTGAGATGAATGGGGTATTCCAAACTGTCAAGAGCTACAGTTCAGGCTGCCATACTGAAGCCTCAGTAGGATGTTGCTGCTTCAAGTCATGCCTGGGAGGTTTCCTTTGTAACTGTGAAGATTGTTTTTCATCCTACAGATTCTGATGTAGCTATTGTATGAGTTGTAACATGATGTACCACGTAGTCACTAGGTTTTGACACTTGTGCATTGAAATGAAGATGCACTGTAAAAAGGCAAATTGGCTACATTGATCCCATCCATGGCATCCATCCCATGTGTAGAATTTATCCCAAAGAATGGGAGAAAATATTATGAAATTCTTGAGTTAAATTCTGTCCTTAATTACACTGCTACAGCTCTGAAAATGTGTGTGGCTGGGAACAGAATGAGATTCCTTAAGGCTGGGCCTTCTTAACTTTGCTAGACTCTTTTTTTCTTTTTCTTTTTTTCTTTTTGAATTCTCTCCCTTCCTGCCCAAAGTATCTGCTTTTCATTTCTAATTAGATCCGTTGCAGAAACTTCTAAATCATATTTAGTTTGCTTAAATTCCTGATTCTGGGTCTACAGGCACTGTCCCTTTTTGTATCTTTCATGGAAGCAAATGGAAAACCTGGCATTTGAATTTGGACCCTATGGGCACTTCTACATGTGCAGCGAGGCTTTTCCAATGCACTGTAATTACAGCACATCGGAGCAAACTCTAATAGAGTCTGCTGGAGTGGTAATTACCACACTTTAGAGAAAGCGCCTAAGCTTTAGTTAAAGTGCCCCCACTGCCATTTTTCAATACAGGGTTGCTGATGCATATAACACTTGGAGTGTTTTAATTGGAGCAGCTCTGAGTCGCTCTAATTAAAGCATTCTGCTCCCCTCCCCCCGCCATGGAGCACATGTATAAACAACCTATGGGCACATCCTGACAAGCGCACACACATGCCAAGGCACACATTTCCCATGGCACAAAAAGCCATGGCACATATTTGTGCTGCTGCTTTTTGTTGCAGGGCACATCCCTGTATGCATGCTCTGGGTACGGTAGGAGAGGCTAGGGTATGCACCTGTGCTGGCCCCAGCAGCCTTACCTGGGGCCCTGGGGGTCTCGAAGGGCAGCAGTGGCATCAAGCTGGCTACTCAGAACCTGTTCAGCAGCCAGACTATGGCTCTGGCTGGCCAGGCTCCATTTCTGGCAGTGCATACTGCTGCCATGTGCACTATGCTGCTTTTTTTAGCTGGTTTTTTTTTTTTTCACACCAGGATCTTCTGGGGTCCAAAAAACCACCCTGCCATGCTGTGAATTAGCAGTGTGGTCAATGGGGGTGCACATGTGCAGTGTGCAGTTCAGTGTCTTAAATGGGTTTGCAGTGCCACAAACTACACATTGCGCTCCTCAGGATGCATCCTATAGGTTTTTTTTAAATGCAAGAAACCTGCCTGCCTGTTGTTCTCCTGCACCTCACCCTGTTTTTTGAACTTGCATGTGATGGTCATAACTCACTCCCTGCTACATGGTTGTCTTGACAGTCTCATACTATTTAACACTAATGGCAGGCAATAAAATAGCGCTTAATGTATTAGTGTGGCAGGACTAGAAATAGAAAACTTTTTTTCATGGGAATAGAGGAGATTTTGGTCCTCTCTCTACTGGGTTTTTGCAATAAGAAAACCCCTTGTGCTGTGTGCAAGGATTGAGACAACAGCTGGAAAAACAAAGGAGGGAACCCATCACCATTTTATTTTTCCTTAGATAAATTTTTATATAGAATATATTACAGTCAGAGTTCTCAGATTTTAATCAAAAGATAACAAGTTATTGCAGTTTTATCCAGAGAAACTAATGGTAGAAGTGAAACATTCTAGAAAGCTGTCCTGTTTAAAAAAACAAAAAAAAAATCAAAAGAAAAAAAAAAAACAAAAAACCAGAAAATGCATGAGTAAGTCACACTGTTCAGGCTACAGGAATCCAAAGGGTACAAGAAAGAATCCAGAGTGCCTGAGAGAACACAAAATCAAGTATGAAGCAGAGGGCGAGCACAACACTACAGCAAAGAGGGCCAAGCCTGTTATTTTCTAGCAATACCAGCTTCCTAGATGAAATGCTTTTGCTCCATCTTTATTTTATTTTATTTTTATTTTTATTTTTATTTTATTTATTTATTTATTTACTTATTTAACCAGTGAATTAAAAAGCTGTGTAAAAGGAGGAGTCAATTTCTTGCTTCTACTGATGATACAAGTTGGGAAAACTTCAGCCTCTTCTTAGCTCATGAAGCTTGTGGGCCACTTTCTCCAGTTCAGCTTCTATTGCTGCCAGGCTCTCCAGCTCTTGATCCTAAAGTAACAAGCCAATAAATCAAAATGATTTATGCCACAGGCGGACCAGCCCTTAACGTTTTTTCCCCTCCCCCGCACTTCCTAATTAAAGATAGGAGGGGGCTTAGTTATTTGAATTTGGATCTGCTTTGTAGGCAACCCAGAGGCAATGTGGTTTTCAGTGGCTGAAATAAAAGCGTGATAGTCAGAACTGAGATTCCCCTCCCCTTCTTGTTCCAGATCACACATCAGGCCAGTGGCTTGTCATATCACCTCTTTGCCTGTTTCCCCTCTAGCCCTTTCTCTAGACTACAAACACAGCATGGCAGACACTGCCTGGCACAATATGTTGGTACAATATCAGCATGCCAGGGCTTGGATCTTGGTTAGAAGGGTTTTACTTTAGAATAAAATAAGTAACTTTCTGAAGCAGGCAGTTGACATTTACTGCCTTGAAACCACTGAGAGCTTTAGCTGCCTTCTCTGAGCCCTTCTTGCTGGGGCTGCAGCCACATGCCCTAGATATGAAATCAGCCAACTGTTCCCTTTTTATTCTAAATGCAAAGTATTCTTGATTTAACCATCAGCTGTGTCTCACACTCCTAACACAGAGTAGTGGCATGGCAGCTCTCTTTTCCAAGATCTAAGGAATAAAGGAATTCATAATATACTGATGTAGGAGATCTGAGACATCCAGCCAAGTGCAGAGGAGATCAGGAGCTCCTGCTTGAAGATTTTAATCTCCTTAAAGTTAAAGCTGGGTTGTTCAGAAAAGATGTAAAGAATCCAGATAGTTTTAATATTCACAGACGAGGAGAGTGTTTCTCAGTTCGTACACCATCTTAGAAACATGTTTAGAATAATCTAGGCATATTATCAGATAATTTAGAACATTCTCTTTTACTGCTTAACATGCCAAGTAGATGCTACCCATGAATCGGTCTTTACGACACCCTGGTGACTTAGGTAAGTAAAACCCTCCCCCACATCCTTCAAAGAGCAGATGCCTGAGATGAGTAGCCATGTGAAGTGACTTGCACAAAACCATGCAGCAAGGCAGTGGCAGAGAGCTATACTTGAAGTCAAGATCATGTGAATCGCTGGGCAGTTTGGTACAGGAGAGAGAATCTGCTTCATTTACAGTGCTTGCCATCACTTTATCCTGACACAGCACATACGGAAATTAAACCTCCTGTTACACTGAGGGTAAGCAGAATTGCTCACATCAGTTAATCTGCCTGTGGGTTTGTTTTCCCAAGCTTGTAGAGGAGAGATGAGAAAAGCCAGCAATGCAATTTACAATTGCTGATTTCCTCTTAATGATTCCTTTTCTTTGGATTTGCTGTGAATATGAAGCTTGCTGGTTATGGGGAAGCAGGTTTACGAATATTCAAAATAAACTTGGCAGCTCACTGACCTACTAGGAGGTACTTCACGTGGTGTATAGGGACTGCATTACACCCATACAGAACAAAGGGTTCCTGGTGCCCGCTTGGGCATAAATAGTGCCTTGAACCAGCAGTCTAGCTCCACATATGCTGCTGTATAAACACAGCTAGAGCCTAGCTGTGCATTTAGACTGCTCCTCTTTAAACAAAAAAAATGTATAAAAAGGTAATGGGGAAGCTTATTAATGAGCAACCCTTCCTGAAACACTCTTTGGGTGCTTTTTACTGTGGCCCTTTTATGAGGCTATTTTGGTATAGGTTGTCTCCTTGGTCCAAACTAGTCTGCTCTCAAACCCCATATCTTGCTACAAAATAACATGGGTTCATTTAGCAGACTAACTTGAGCCATGTGCTATTGACCATGGGCATACACATAGAGATGCAGACCTCTGACACTAACAGCACAACTTCCTACCAGCTAAACATTCCCTTTGGGCCACTAATAAATAGCAAAGATTTGTACTGGCTAAAGGCCACTGCCAGAGTGAGCCATGTCTGCAGGCTAAGATGCATGCATTTTCTGGAGGAGGGGAGGGTAGAAATAAAAGGTAAAACCCAAAAGGCTCACCCATGCTAGTGGACCTGGTCTCTACACTGGAAAATGCCTATCAGTCCCAATGAGAATTTGCCCAAGCCTAGCTGCAATCCACAAAGGCCAGTGCTCCAGTACTGTTGAAGTGGCCTTTGCTACTCTGGCCTCACTGCTACAGATGAGGGCAGCAACAGATCCAGTCCATGCTAGAAACATTCAACCTTCTGCTTTCGAAAGCATGCAAATACCAAGTTTGATCTTGCCTTGTTCCACAGGTGGTTTATGTGGGAAAACTGCCATTCAAATCCCTAGTACACCAGGAAGGGCACTGCTGTACAGTTCAGGACTTGGTAAACCCATCAGGGTGAGTTTCTGTTTGTCAAAAACTTGTCCCCAGAGCAAAGATGCTCTGAAATCTGCGCTCCTGAACACCTCCCCTCTCCCCACCACACACATCCCTATTCCTAATCCTTGTCCTTAGTTAAAAAATGAATATAAAAAAAAAACCAAACAAAAAACAAAAAAGCAAGAGAAGCATTTCTGCAGTACAACCTAATAGGACACACTTTAAGATGAGGTAGTCAGATGCCACTGAAGTTTAATGAATGAGGAGCTTTACAGTTGGATCTTCTTAGGGGGGAGGAAAATAAGTTGGGTCTTCAAAATCCTTAAAGGCTCTGGTTTTCGCAGGCCCTGACCCTTCCAAGAAATACTGGATGGGCCTCCCTCCAGAGTCTACTAAAACCACTGTTTAAGGTAACCAAAGAATATCCACAGGACTTAGCACCTCCCGCCATAGCACAAGGGATTTAACTTGAGAGACTCCATGGCTTCTCTTTCAAAAGACTACTCAGCAGGTACAGTGTGTTGAGTATTATCCTATCCCACACAATTTCTACTCTCCTCCAGGATAGTGCTTGATTCCATCAATGGCCAACACCACTCGAAGCAGCATATCCTGTTCTGGGGGGGGAGAGCCTGGTTTTGTCACTCAGGCTTGGTGCTGGGAAGCTTCTATTTCCAAGTGTGTCCCAAAATTCCTTGATGGATGGTTTGCTCATGCTCTCTGAGCTCCAGTTTCCTCAGTTGTAAAGTAGGAATAATACTTACCTGCATAGGCATCAACTTTTATTCTTGCTGAGGGTCCTAAATCAATGGACATGGGAAGAAATGCATACCACTTTCCACGAGGGAGATGGGCCCTTGGGCCACTGACATCCTTTGCACCCATGCTTATATGCCCAAGCTCGTTGCAAAGCATTTTGATGGAAGGAGCTAAGAGGTGCCATCATGTAAGTTAAAAAAGTCAGTGTCCTCTCCTGAGTGCATTTGCACACATGTGGACTTACCTTGCTATAGGCAAATTTAATCCTCTAGCCTATTAGTGCCACCTACTTCATTTGGATATGGAACCTTCTGCAAGTTCCCTTTTTGCAGCATTAAAGGTATTGACTTCTCTTTCATCAACTGCTACCTAGAGGAAAGTTGTTAAGGTACCTGATTGCCTCCCCAGAGAGATAGAAAGATGGTCTATTTATAACTTAGTCAGCTCTTTGTAAACATGGTGATTTCAATACTAAAAGACAGCATACTAAGCTAGCTGACTTTCAAGATGAAAACTAAGCTACCAGTCCCAGAACAATGAGAGTAATTGGCATTAAGGAGTTTCAATGGCTTCTAAGACTGATTCTAAAATAATAGTCATTCCCATAATCTCCCTGCGACTGCAGGGAGTCCAAGCATGCTGAAATGTAGGTATTTCTGAACGTCAGGAGGATAGTGTGGAACATTATTGCCAGAATCCTAAATAGCCACAGAGAGATGGAAGAGTAATTCCTGTTTTGGTGGTTTCCCTCTGCCCAACACATTTCAGCCCTTTCTGCACAACAGTGCTCAAATAAATTGTATATGTAACACCAGTTAGCGTGATTATACTCTTAGAATTCAGTAACAGTTGAACATCTAGTTATTTTATAACTTATTCTGAATTAACAGGAAAATGTGGCCTGGAAGCATAAAACAGAATGGAGGAAGGCCATCTGCTAAAGCATCAGGTACCAGAGCAGTGCTGGAGGCAGGATAATATAAGACCTTCTGGCCTGATTTTACAAACTGACCCTTGGCTTGAATTGTTCTCCTATTTTAGGATGAAGCAGAGGAATAGGAAGGATGAAAAGTATAGTAAAGGGGGTTCTCTGCTACAGGGCTCTACCTGTACCTTTGGTGGGAGATTTTTTGTGCTTATGTGCTTTCTGTGGACTGTCTTCCCTAACTTTCCACCCTTTCCCTTGGGGCTCCATGATGGGATATGCAATCAGTTAACTGCAGTGGATACTCGGGACCTCAACATCTTGGATGCCAACTGAAAACTTACGAAAGCACTTCTTCCCCCCAAAAAGCAACTTAAATTCTTTGGCAAAGGTGCAGGTGTCAGGTCACAGCTCCCTCCCCCTTAGCTATAGCCATTGCAACCCTGATCAGTTTGACTGCAGAAGTTGCTCCCCCTTGCAGTCCCAGTTATTCTGATTGGCTTGCTGTTCAGTCAGTGGTCAGGATGTCTCAATAGCCGGCCAGGGCTTATGCAGTAGCAAACAACAGGTCTCACCTTATTGACTTAAATGCATGTTCCATCCATTCTGGTATGAATGGGTCATACTAGAATGGATGGATGAGCCCCTTACAACCTGCAGCTGCAGGGGTGAAATCAGTAGGGCTTTGAAGAAATAAAACTTAGAGGACCTGTTCAAGGTCTTCATTGAAGGGAAAGGGAGGAACAAAGTGACTACATGGTTGTTCAGCGCCAAGTCAGTCATTTGCCTTGCCAGCTCTCCCAGAGTGTGCATTAAAGTGTTTTTAGTGTCTCCTTTGATTTGCCTCCGTTAAGGCAAAGTCTGGAATAAGATCCTTATGCAATCTCCCCTTTGCCTTTTAATTTTTAAGATATGGCAGGGAAAAAATAGCCTATTTCTAGCCTCGGGGAAATAAGTAGCAGCATACCAGGAAGAGGAAAGAGGAAGAAAGGGAGGAAACTAATTGAATATATAGAAATATATAATATGGATATAATATATTATGTGAGATGAAGAACCTATAGCCACAGCTCCACACTATTCCCAGAGACCTACGCTTGGGTAGTTTCAAAATACATGCTAGTTAAAGATAATGGTAAAAAACTTCAGTTTCTACTGTCCAGTCCCTTCTCCTCACTCCAGTCCTTTATGGCAGCAGTCCCTTGTATTGTCTGATAAGTGCCTCAACTTATCTTGTGTTTTTCCAGCCTGAGCCTCTATCGGTCCTGGCCCTGGCTTTCCACTTAGTGCCTAGCACCAAATGGAAAGAAGTTTGTGACAATTTTCCCCCAAGGTATAGGCCCAGAGGCACATAAAGACAGCAAATATTATATCAAATATTAAAGGGGAATTCTCTATGTTGCCACCAAGAGGCACATACATTTACCTAAATAACATGTGCAACTCCAGAAGCTACTTGTAATTATGCTTTTGTAAGGTTGCTTTCTATGTATGAATTTTGGTCGGCTTAAGCAATCTGGCTCTGTAAGTGTGGTTCAGGTACATACATTTCTCCAACTGCCTCTGGGCTTTTGTTTTTAAATCTGTATGGTTCCTGTTCCATACACAAAATAACTAACAACCCTGAACAGCAGAAAGGTCACAAACTGGTAAAACACATGTTTCTTCCCAACACTGGGCTTACTGAAGTAGCTCTGTCACATTTTAGAAGTGAGGCACCTTCCTACACCTCCAAGGGTACTTTGGATAATTGCTAATATCTACATAGTATTTTCAAATGCATGCACAGGTCTCTCACCAACCTCTGTTCTTCTGTTAGCACTTCCCTCTTCATCTTTTTTTTCCTCTGGCATGGGGGCAAGTGGAAACCCTTCACTGCTGTCCTCCTTCGAGTGGTGATTCCAAGACCTTCTTACATCCTCTTCAGGACTATTAAAGTCATACTTGCGAGACCTAAGTGACATTTTCATGGATCTGTCTGGGTCTTCACCACTGTCATTTTCCTCCATGCGCTTCTTGGTTGTCAGCTGCTTAGCCAGCTCATCCATTTTGTTCCATCTCTTCGAGTCTCCCCACTCTTTGGAAGACTCCTCCATTTCCTCACTTTTTACTTCCCTGGTGTCATAGGTGTCCTCTGCCTGCATGGCTTCATCCTCAGAATGATGCCTCCCTCCTTTCATTTGGAAGGATTTCTCTTCTTCTTCTGAGCTCCTCCCTCCTTTGCCAAAGCCTAAAGCATCTTCATTATCTGAAATATTTATTGAACATTATGACAATGAAAATGAGGTTTTGTTCGGAGCTAATCATATTCAACCATACCTTATTTACTACTTACAGAAGGGGCCAGGATGAACAAATTTGACTTTCTGGCTAATGAAGAGTTAAATCAGTGATTCTCAATCTCTTTAGGCCTGAGGCATCCCTTGGAAAATGCTAGCTCAAAACCCATTTTTTGACTATAGAAAAAAAATACAGCAACTTTTCTGTTGCAGAGAACTCAGAAAGACCACAACGGATCAGAATGTTTTAACATCATGAATTCCCATTTGAAAACTTTGGGTTTATGTTGTGAATCATGTTTGTATATGTAACAGTGTGGCACCCCACAGCACCCCGTTTGAGAATCACTGGTCAAAATGAAAACACAGCTAGTTATTCTGATGTGCTGAAGAAGAAAATATGGATGCAGTGCAGTGTTGATGGCAGAGAATGGAGTCAATGGCATTCATAAAACACTTAGCAACCCTGAGGAGCAGAAATAACTAAGTTAGAAACTCTTTGAGAACTGCATCCAGCCAGAGTCACGGTCAAAGCAAAGTGTCAGAGGACCAGAAGTACAAAGATATTTAGGTGCCTGTACAGACAGGCAGCCACTAATGGAAGTTCTGGTGGGAGTTGGATACCTAACACATTTGTGTATTTTGTATGTATGTATCTTTCTTTTTAGGCTGCTATGTGCCTTTGTAAATCTGTCCTGGAATTCTGTCAAATACCAAAAAAAAAAAAAAAAAAAAAAAAAAAAAAAAAATCAATGCAGTGGCTCAGGCACAATCAGAAATACATACTGTCTTCCCTCTGAATCTCCTCACTCTCATCCTCATTTGACCCGAAAAGCCCCTCTGTTTCTGTTGGCTGTTCATCTCGGGGGGTGTCTCTCCTGTCACCATCTTTCTCTGCATGTTCTTCTACAGCTTTCTCCTCTTTGCTTTCCTCCTGGTCCTTTTTAGAAACTTTCTCCCTTGCTTCCTCAAGCTCCAGACTTTCATTGGTCCCTGCAGGCTGATCTTCACCCTCTTGGTGCTTCTGCTCAGACACCTCATCCTCGCTGAGGTCATCACCAATGTGATTGTCTAAAGCATCTTCTCTTGGGGATTCTTCTGCCTCACCAATCTCATTGCTCTCAAATTCCTCTGCATTCTCCTTGTCTTCAGGGTCAACATCACGTGGCCTTGGCTCCCTCTCTTCCAGGCTGTTTTTCTCGTCCTCTTTTGAGTTCTCCCTCTCATTATGCTGCATTTTTTCTGCCTCTAGCTCAGCAAGGGAGGCTGCAGCTTCCTCTGCAGGGATCTCCTTTCCCTTATCTGTGGGGTCAATATGGCAAAAATAGAACCTGTCTTTAATAGTCTATTTCACATATGAGGAGACTTACATTTTTTTGAGGATAAATTCAATTAATTGAATCATTTAAGTGAGAAGGATTTGCTTACATTGAAGCATGTCAGTACTTCCACTGAAGCTTACCATATTGAACAAGTCAATGTATATGCTCGTGCCCTGATGAAGCAGCATCTTTACTGCTGTCTAGATTTGAATGACAAGCTAGCAGCCCACTAGAAATCAGATTAAATAAATAAAAGTATCATGGAGGTGCCAAAATGCTTTCTGCCAAATGACTCAAAGGGCTGTAACTCTCAGAACAGACCAGATAGCAATGTGTTATTTACATATAACATGGGGTTGTAATCTGGTCAGCTGGCCACGTGATTCTACCAATTTATGACTGTTCACCTCGGACTGATCTCAGAGCTCTCATATAAAAGTGTAATTATAATCACATTTCAAGAGAAAAAGGAACGGTAAAAAGCAAAAGGTATATGAAAATAGAACAGAGAACAAAGTACAGCATATAAATGGAAGGAGAGAAAGGGAGAGAATGGAATGAAAAAACAGAAGAGAAAAACCTGTGAGGTGAATAAATGTAATGAATGTCCCTCATTCTACTAAATATCCCTGGCATAAAAGGAGCAATGGTCTGACTGGCTGGAGTCCCAGATGTAGGAGCATCAGGGTCAAGACTCCTCATTTTAATTGTGTCCATTGGGGCTGGGAGAGTGATTATGCCACCAGCATTGTAATTTGTACAATAAGGCAATGCCTGGCTTCTGCTCCCACAGATTTCAGTGGGAGGAGGATCAGTTTCTGGCCAAAGGAGAGTTTTCAGCCTCCTTTAGTCTTGCTCCCTTAATAACAAGCAAATCAATGGGAGTGGTTATTGGCCACAGAGGGTCAGCAAGCCTGGGTGCATGGCAGACGATGGCAACCGCTCAGAACATTGCCCAGCAAGGGATAATAAACATCTGATAGAAATAGCTCTGTAGCACAGTAGGAACTACACTATATTCATTTAATAGTGGTGTGGTTTACTTTGGATTCCATTCTCTATGGAAGTCTGTTTGTAGCAGGCTTCTCTGATGTTGGCATGACCTTCTCTTGCTATGGAAGAGGGAGAGCATTGAACTATAGAAAGTAACTGTGAGATAGCTCTAGTTAGTAGGACTGAACTAGGGAGGAAAAAAACCCAACCAAACAGAAAACCCACAGCTGAATTGAATACTTTTAGGATGCAAGCCCACATTTTTGTGCACCCAACTCTTCCATTATTTCAAGAGCTGTATGACTCAGCTATTAATGCTGTATGATGGGGGTGACTGTAACATGTAAACTAGAAAAAATATACAGCTAGTTAGAGTAACCATTCTTTTTATATGTTATCAAGTGTTTCACTATCTGGCACTCATTCTAATATGAAAATGGGCGATACTTTTGGCAGCAAGATTAGGGAGAAAAAAAATTAGCATTGGCTATCATCTAGAATTTCACCATTTATTCTAGCTCAGAAATGACTTATTTCCTAAGCCTTTGACCAATTCCAAAGCAAGCCCAAGGTCACTAGGCTATTTCAGCAGTAAAAAGGCCCCCACATATGCAGGATATGTATGCATCAAGGCTGTTAGAAAGAACATCCCTATTTCTGGTAATACACTGATTTACAGTGGGTTATGCTGACACTAACCTCTTTGCATGTTATCATTCTGGCTTTCAAGGACTTCTGAAAGTTCATCTTCAAACCCACTGTTTTTCTTCTGCTGCTGGTTTCTTTCATTAGCACCTGTGCCAAAGAGGGGAGGGGAAAAAGAGCAATGTTCCCTACTATATTTTAAAGATTGGGATTGGAATAAAATTTTAGAATATTTTTTTGTTCAGAATGAATCTTGGATAGTGAAAATCTGGGATGAGGATATAAATTAACAAGGCCAAACCTAGGAGTAGCTTGAACCAACTGGAATCACAAGGCCTCGGTAAAGTACATCATGTGTAAACCAGTGTATCAGAGAGAGAGAATCCCTAAACAAACAGACATTTAATGTGAGAGAAACACCTGGAAAGCAGTAATGCTGCAGGAGGGGACTCAGGGTGGATAGAAGAATATGCATTGAAATGCAAGGCCCTCATCCAACAAAGCATGCTAAGTATATGCTTATTTTTAGTCATAAATAGTTCCACTGAAGTGGTGCACTTCTCCTTCCAGGAGTTCCTTAATTATCTCCATGAGTCAAAGGGTAACCAGGACTTGTACATCTCTTCCTGCTCAGTGCTTGCTATTCCTGCAATGCAACATTCTTGCCCCCTCTCCCATGTGCAATCCCCTCCACTTGGTATATTAGTGGGAAGCTGTGGCCTCTTTTGCGTAACCCTCCAGTAAAGACAAATAGGGATTCTTCCACACAGTATGCTGTATTGCTCTCACATTTCATTGGAAAAGGAGAAACAAGTAGGGATAGTGTCCAGAGACCCTAACCCTCAATCAAGGTAGTGGTTCCTATTGTGCTGTGTTATGTACAAACACAAAACTAGTCCCTGACTCCAAAATAATATAGCTTAACTAGGTAAGGCGAGACAAGCACTAGGAGAAAGGAAGTAGTGTTACCCTTGGTTTTCTGATTGGGGAAATGAGACGTAATGCAACTTGCCCAAGGTCACACAAGACATCTGTGGTAGAGCCAGGAATTGATCGCACATTTCCTGAGTCTCAGTTTAGTATCTCTGCTATTAAACCATCCAACCAGCTCTTCTCTAGCACTTTGCATTCCCAGAATAGGCATAGCCAATCTCAATTTATCTCACCTCCAAATCTTAGTAAAGAAAAATAGAGGGTCAACATTTTTGGACCAGTCCTCCTCCCTCACTATGAAGAGGCCAAGCAGTATGAAGTATGGTCTTGTCTAGTCACACTTATCTCATTCCCAGCCCGGACAGAGTAGAGAGAAAAGAAGAACCTCCTATGGCTAATGCTTCCCCACTTCCTCCCTTCTGCTGCTTCCCTATGATGCAAAAAAACATTTTGCATTACAGACCTAAGGAAAACACAGTCTATGTGATGAAAGAATAACAACAGGGAGAAGGGGATAGCAAGGAACACCTTTAACTCAGCTCATCTTGAATTATTTTAAGCTTGGTTTAATTTGAGGTGTTGAAAGGCACCAGTACAGAAGACTCATATAGAGGTATAATAAAACTTGTTGCCACCCCTCCTCACAGTTTAATTAATGCCGGACTATACCTTCAATTGCAATTTCTTGAAGCTCCTTCAGTAAATTTTGATGTCGAAGAATTGAAACGATCCTTTTATCTATGACAGAGAAGCTTTGTTATGGAAGATTTCAAACAGCAAGACAAGCTTTTTTTACCTGCCTTTTTTATCCAGTCCTTTAGCTAATCAGCTGATTTTTTTAAATTTGATCTTACTGGTAAGCCCCATCAGTTTACTTAAAAATTACTAGATTTTTTTATTTCATACAAATTACTCCCAAACTTCAGCTTCAGTGCAGGCAGTGCTTTGTCTTGAACTTTGTCCTGACAGGGCACATGCTCTGAACTGGGCAGTATGTTATTTACAGCTGATAAGCAGTTTTCATGAGACCATGGTAAAGCAGTTCTTCATACCTCCTCTGAGAGTTTCTAGGCATTCCCATTCCTAGCTGATTGGCAGTGGGCTTGGCTTTGACAAAGTATCTGAAATGACCTCTACAATGCACTTCCTCACCTAGAATGATACAAGCATATAGGTTAAAACATCCCTGCTCTTGTTTGTATTAGCCAAGTGATTGGGAAAAGGCCAGGGCCCATTTCATCTTATACTCCACTGTTTAGATTTGGGACGTCCCATTTTCAGGTTCATACTGCTAAGACAAAGTATATGATTTCCAAACAAAGGTGCAGTACATATGCCAATTTCCTATGCATCCATTAGACTTGGAGAACACAAAATCTACTATCTAGCTCAGTGTCTGTGTTAAAATTGAGGGAGGGGCCAACAATGGTTAACATTACAGTGAGGATCTGCTGCTGCAGTCTTTATGCAGAAAAAATACCTATTTGCAGTCATAGCATTTATCAAGCACCTGATAAGGCACATTAAGAAGCAGAACTGCCAGCTGAAGAAGAGTCCACAAGTGAATAACATTAATTCTTGGTGAAAAAAAAAGCATATATTGATGTTCTAATTGACCCTGCTCATCTCTTCACATCCCAAACTTCTGTCATTTTTTGGTGTCCGTCATGCAGGTCTGAACTCTGGCACTGTAACACTTTGAAGAGATTCCAAATGCTGTGGCCATACTGCAAATGAACTCTAATCAACAATTCCCAGTTGACTAGGATGGTGCAAGCTTAAGTAATAAAGTGTATTAATTTACCAATTAAAATATTCTAACTGTTCATAAATTGCAAAGCATTCTTTTCACCATGTGATTTTGCATATTAAAATGATTTTAGAAAGGGATGATATAGTGAAAGATCTTCTTGAAATGCTAGAATGGTGTTGTAGCCATGATGGTCCAGGAAGTATGACAGTGGCCAAAGATTCTGTGGGCGATATATTTTATTGGCCTAACTGCATTGTTGGGGTAGCCTTAGACAAGCTTTCAAATGCAGAACATTCTTCTTCAGGTCCTTGCCTTCCTCTTGAAAATGTTCTCAGTGTTCAAAGAGATTGCTTGCAACTCTAGAAATAGTTCAGGATATACAATACCAGAGGAAAATAAATTAATGTCTACACTTTCTTTGATTTCTTCCACACCACACATTTTTCTCTAGTTCTATTTCCACGTTCTCTTGTTTTATGCTTTAAACTTTATTCTCATGTTTTATGATTTAAACTGGTTGATTCAGCTGAGAGTTTACACTGACTGAAGACTTCAGGGTCAGGCTCTAAAAGGGCACAGGAACACTATAAAACAGTCTAGGTCAGGAAGTGAATAAGATTATCTCCAGCTGTAAGTAACTAAAGCAGAGCAGCTATAATTACTCTGGATGTAATTTCTCCATAGATCTTCTCTAAGTATGTTCATGCAACTACATTCTTAAGATCCAGTTATGTTGTACCTACTCAGAAAAGCACCCCATCAAAGCTGCCTGTAAGTGAGCAATACCAGCTTTCTAGGGCAGGGGTGCTCAACCTCTGATCTGACTCCTGGGACCGTGTCATCTAGTCCATAGAGCTACCCATGGATCTGTGGGGAGCTCTGCAGGGCACTGGAGGGCCCCAGAGCCCAATCCCATCCAGGCAGGGGTGTCATGGGGCCTGGGCCAGCTCACAGGCTGGCCCCACACCATGCATCTGGCCTGCAAAACCGTAAGCACCACTGTTCTTAGGGCATTTGAACACTGAAACTGGTGAAGGAGTGGGATGTTTTAAGTGAGGGTCCAAGTCCCAGTTGAAATCATTCTGTATTAAGAAAGCACAGTAAGCTATGGAGGGAGCCCCCCCCTTAGTGCCCACTGCCCCTACCTGGGCAGTAATGAACTGCTTGCTACTCAGCCCTTCTCCACCCCATCAGGACCTGGGAGCACAGGCTCGGTTCAGGATGACAGGCCAGGCACAGT
Source organism: Alligator sinensis (assembly GCF_000455745.1). Classification (NCBI taxonomy): domain Eukaryota; kingdom Metazoa; phylum Chordata; order Crocodylia; family Alligatoridae; genus Alligator; species Alligator sinensis. The sequence goes on from NW_005842586.1 coordinate 253,377, forward strand.
GCCGCCTCACAGGCTTGCCCCCCAGGCCGAGGGACGAGCTGCCTTCACCAGGAGGCGATAAACAATTCCATGTGAAACTCAACTCCTGAATGTTTCACAGTGGTGGCAAAGTCGCTCAGCAGGGGCTTGTTCCAGTTCCCACCCGTGAAGAGAAAAACTTGTCCCAGGTCTCAAGCTAGGAAGAGGATCAGGAACGGTCTGTCTCTCGGGGAATAAGTTCAGGCCAAGCACAGCCCCACGGCCTTGCCTGCAGTTGCAGGAGCTTGTGCCAAGAGAGGGGCCACTGTACAATCGTCCTTTTTGCAGAAGACGCATCTCGTCTTGGCAAACACTGAGGTAGGTCCCAGAGCTGCCCAAGCACCACCCGGTGGAGTAGAAGGAAAATGGGGCTTTAACAGGCCCCCTCCAAGAGCACCCTGGCGCGGCCCCTTCTCTGCCCATGGCTGAGGTGCCCCAAGCCAGGACCCGGCCGCTTGCTCCAGCCAAGCAACCGCAGCGGCTCTGCAGGGGCGGCAGCCGAGCGAGGGGCCGGGGGGGGCGGGGGCCCCCCCGGGGCGGGC
>NW_005842586.1:254290-257727 GCF_000455745.1 Alligator sinensis
CCCCCCCCCCCGGGCTCCCCCCCCCTTTGGGGGGCGCTGTGTGTGTGTGTGTGTGTGTGTGTGTGTGTGTGTGTGTGTGTGTGTGTGTGTGTCCTGCCCCGCTGTGCACAGCACAGGCCCCCGCCGCCGAGCCGGCAGGCAGAGCCCACGCGAGACCCTCGCACCACCCGCCGCTTCCCGGGGGCCCCCCCGCTCCTTGCCCCCAGGGTCCCCAAGGAGGCTCCGAGCTGCTGTCGGAGGTGACTGCTGTCTCGTTGGGACAAGCTCAAGGATTGTTTCGCTGCTCCCGACGCTGCACCCGCTGTGCACAGCACAGGCCCCCGCCGCCGAGCCGGCAGGCAGAGCCCACGCGAGACCCTCGCACCACCCGCCGCTTCCCGGGGGCCCCCCCGCTCCTTGCCCCCAGGGTCCCCAAGGAGGCTCCGAGCTGCTGTCGGAGGTGACTGCTGTCTCGTTGGGACAAGCTCAAGGATTGTTTCGCTGCTCCCGACGCTGCACCAGCAAGCGGGAAGGACACGGTGCTGGGGAAGGGTAATACCCGCCTCTTCGGCCATGCTCTCTTCTCCCAGCCGTCCCAGACCTGCTGGGAGCCGAGCCCTCGCTTCCGCACTTTGCAGCGCCTCCCGCCCCCCCGACATACCCAGGAGACAGGCCCCGGGTTAAAGCTACTGTCCCCCAAGGGCTTTCACGCGTAGGGCTGGTTTTAACTCAGGAGTGCAGACTCCGTAGCTGGTTCCCTAGTCTCCTTTTCATGTGGCCTCTGCATTGTCAGGTGCTCCTTGGTTCAGCTGTCACACCAGTTTGGGCTGCGCTGCACAAGCCCACTCAAAATAGAAGCGGTAGAGGACCATTTGCCTGCAGTGCCTCACATTAATAACACTGAAGAGTGGCAGTAACTGCTCATCTGAACTGTGCTCATCTGAACTGTGCAATGCAATCATTGCATGGTTAAAAGTTTCTGAGACCATGACACCAGCACCAATGACAGTTTTGCTGTACAAGAGAAGCCACACACACCTTCAAGGGCTACAAACACCATCACATTTGTCCCTGAGTAAATCGTTTTATCCCAGGACAAAATGCAATCATTCAGGTGTCCACTTCTGTTATCCCAGGATAAATCCTAAATGCTTCATGAGATAAATAGTACTAACAGTTTATCCCAGGACACTGTAAACTGTGTTTGAACAGTTATTCCAGGATTGCATCATTGAATCAATGGCAGAAAAGCAGCAGTGCATTCACCCACCCACTAAATACCGATTAGCAGGATGATGTGTGTAGGCACCAATCACGGGATATTTCTGTTCCAGGACAAACACAGGCACAGCTGATCCAAGGACAAATGTAATATCTGTTCCTAGCCAAAAGGGAGGAAATATCATATTGTATCCTCCATCTCCCTTTGTACATCATGGCCTTACAGTCCTTGAGGTACACCTGGGAGGACTTTTTAAGGCTATGAATCTGGTACATGGAGACTATTCCTGTCTTCTTGATGCTGTCTAAACAGAGTGACCTGTGTACCATGCTTGTTTACCTAGCTGCTATTTGTTCATGTTTATATATAAACAGGTAAACTTTATTAGGGCTATATAAATGAATCCATCCACCTGATTATATCCTAACCCAGTGGTGCTCAACCTTTTTTTGGCCAGTAGGATGGATGTGCAGTGCCCAGGCCAATCACGGGCTGGATCCAGCTGGTGGTCCTGATCCAGCATGAAGCAGTTACAGCAGGGCCCCATCCTACCGAGTGGAGGGGGGCAGGGAGCAGCTGGGCTCCAACCTGGCCCTGTAGGAGGGAGGGGGTCATGGCCCAGCCTGGCCCCATCCAGCCTGTGGAAGGGGAATGGCCCAGCCTCATCCAGCCATGGGGGTGCAGGGAGGAATCATGACCTGGCCCCAACTTGCTGCACAGGGCTTGGGGTAGGGGATTTGGCAGCGGGGGGCGGGGGGTGGCCATATTTATTGTCACTGCTCACCTGCTCCAAATTTCCTGATCTGTGGGGAGCTCACAGGTCACAAACCTATGGCTCCCTGGACTGCATTTGGCTTGCAGGGTGGAAGTTGAGCATGCATGTCCTAACCCATATATTCTCTTTACCAGTAGGGCCTGAGGAGCAGTGGCACCTGCAATTCCCATTCAAGTATAGTTTTTTTTCTCTGTAGCACTTCCAGTCTTGCTTCCTAAGGGTCAAATTCTGTTTCTTGCTAAGTTACATCAGTGAGACTCACCCAGTTTTCAGGTGTCGCATCACCCAGCAGTGTCCAGCGTTTCCTAGTAGCCTGAATCACATGTACATTGCTAATATCTTACCTGGCAACAATTCTGCCCTACACAACTAAGTGTTCCTACTATATGTTCTCAGCCATGATTCAGTGCTGCACCAGAGGTGCTTATGGATGCACAAAAGCATGGAAGAAACCCCCATAATTGTGGCTGATCAAACCTATGATTAGCTGATGTTTGATGCTTGTGGGTTTATCCTTTTCAAACTGCATGTTGGTAAGAGCACCTACCCTGGACAGGGAGACCCCAGGGACTCAGGTTCCAGGCCAATGATTCTTAACCATGGTACCCCCCACCAGATCTTCTGGAGGGTGCTATGAAGTATGAGGAGGTAAATGAGGTGTTAGGAGATAAGTAGCTAAATTGATCAGATAAAGAACAGGCTCAGGCATGTCCCCTTGATCCCCCCCATTCCCACTGCCAGGCCCCTCTAAAGGAGGTAAGCACTGTAATTTATAAATAAGTGTATGAAACTGGGTACCACTCAATTCAAAAAAGTTTTGAAGGGCTGCCTTGAGTCCAGTGAGGGGTTCCTCGAGTCCAAAAGAGCTGAGAAGCACTGTTTGAGGCTCACCTTCCCTCCAGGGGATGGGAAACATGACTGCTCACCTAGGGCATGGTGAGCACATTAAGTGCCTGGGGGGTGTGAGGGTTGGTGACTACTGTGGGCTGGGAGACATGGCTGAGGAGAAGGGAAGATTTCCCTTCCTGGGCTATTGCTGCTGCTACTGCTTCTGTAGCAGCATTGGCTCTGCTCAGGCAGCAGCCGCCTGGGAGCTGACCATGGTGCCCCGTTCACTCTATTCCCCCTGTACATACACGTAACACACACAAACTGTACAAGCCATTTTGTACTGCAAAGTATGTTCTAGTTTTCATGTTGCTAGGTATTTTGTTTTTTTTATATTGGGCAAGGGTTCCCTGGGGGTGGGAGCACCCTCCTGCTCACTCCTCAGTTCCAGATACATTGCTCTGGGCAACTTGCACTGGTTGGCTCCTATGGCCAGGCAGAGCAGTGCAGGACTGTTCCTGCCACGACAAAGACTCCTGGGAGGGTGACTCTGATGCCCCAACACTGGTTGTGCTACTGCTATTCACATCACAGCAACCCAGTCACCAGGCCAGGCAGGGCTCAGATCACATT
>NW_005842586.1:257737-260139 GCF_000455745.1 Alligator sinensis
GATTAAGTTACTGGAGAGCCAAGAAGAAAAAAGGCAAGCAGGGCTCTAACTGGCTCAGGGAGGTGAGCTTTTGTTTCCATTAGTGTTTGAGCATTTTGCATTACAAGCATTGGGAAAACTGCAGAACAACACAGGGAACAGAGAGCAGCTTTTGCCAGATGGTCTCGCCCACCTGACACTCCCTCCCCCTGGGGCCCTGAGACCTCAAAGTCTCTGACTTACATTTCAGATAAGGAAGGTCCATGATACTCAGCAGTCTCCAGCCATTTGTCATTAGCTCTTACATGACACCAGCTAACTTTCTCCCCTGTCAAATCATACTTCTCCTGTTACACATCTCACCATACAGCCAGCTCACCCAGGAGGCTGGAGTGTGCATTAAGAACTAATGATCCTTTCATTCTCAGATCCCTCCCCCCATGCACTGCAGGCCAGAATCCCTTCCCACTTGCACTGATGGAAACCCACTGGGCCAAATCCTGCACCATTACTAAAATTAAATCTAGAATAAATTGATTTACAACAGCCTTACTCCAGCTATTAATCTGTGTATGTGATACTGTGACATTAAAGTTATTACATAAAATGCATAAACAGCCTTGGAAACTGGGGAATCCAGGGTTCTCTCCCTTGCAAGAGTAGACCAAGCCCTTCTCCCTCCACTAGAGTTAGTTTCCCTTGGTTGCTCTCCCTCTGGCAACATGATTCTTGTTGGCTGTCCAGTGAGCCTGCTTCAGGAGGATGGCAGGGTAGCCTTGACAAAATTTTACAATCACTAGGGTCTTGGAGTAGAAGGTCCTTTATGCTGTCCACATAGACCAAAGATTTCTGCTAAGATGCATCTACCGTAAGCAATCAGAGAGAAGTAAGATTCCAAGTAGCCAAATGTGGCTTAGCATAAGTTAGAAAATTCTTCATTGGAATGAATGGAGAACCCTGTGCCTGCTGTATAATGGAGAATCTGTCTCCGGAGGTGTCTAAATGAAATGAAAATGAAGGAGAGCACTGTGTGGCCATACAGAGAAGAGTGGCGTTTACTTCTAAGGGCATGGACATATGTTCTTGTACCCCTTGAAAGTACAGGAGGATGATGAATCTACACAGGCAAAGTAAAATGCCTCCCTGATCCTGGTCATCTACATCAGGACCTTATCAGCAGCTTCACATTAAGTGCCTACCAGGTAAAACATGATTTATTTCTAAATGTTTTCCAACTTCTGAATCTGTTCTCACCTTGATCTGTGATATAAATGATCCCTTCATACTCACCAGCCCTGCTGTCTGTGGCCTAGTACTTCTGTCTAGCTCCAGCTGAGAGTATATGAAGTGGTTAATCCTGAGATCAATGTCTTATCCATCTCCTGTTGGACTTTTGGCTCATTAGGCACAGCTATATTAGGAACTGCAAGTAGTAAGACATGTCAGGGTAAGATGCATGTCAAAGGCAGAACAAAAGTGATCAAAGAAGAATGTGAAAGATGTACTGCCACTCTGAGAAAGGCAATGCCGAAAAACAGGCTTCAAAGGAAGAGGGAAGTTATGAGTCTTTCAAAGAGTCTGCGCTTAAGAAAGTGGAGGACACGAGTGGATTGGTCGGAGGTAGCAACTTGACATTTTTTAGACATGCACTAGCTGCTCTATCCCTGCTTACAAGATGCTCTTAAGTTGGACGTGCTGTAGGAAGGATCATATTCTTTGTGCATTTGTACTGCTCCTAAGACTATAGTGCCCTGATCTATTTGAGGTCATGACTAGAATGTGAATAACACCTCTTTTTACCTGCTGTACTCAGTACCAAGGTGGCTTTCAACATGCAACACTTCAGTAAGGAAAAGGTAATGAATACTGCCCCAAAGCCTGGCAGCTGACATAATGTCCTACCTCCTACAGTCCGCATAAGAAACTGTTTGTGAATGTGATGTTTGGTCCACTCAAACTACAAGGCCAGGAGAGTTAGGTGGCTATATTTCAGAAGGTAGAAGATAAGAGGTAGGAATGAATAAACCAGAGGAACTCAGGATCAGCTTGCACTTACCATGGCAGATTAGTAGGCCTGTGCGAAGCAGCTAGGATTTGCTTCAGATTTGGCTGATTTGGAGGACAGTGATTCAATTCAGTGATTTGAATCACTGTCCCAAATCAATTCAGCTGAATCTGATTCAGAGATTCGGCTGCTGCTGAATCAGCTGAATCTCCAAATCACGCAGGCCCCATCCCCTTGCTCGCTGTCAATGGCTGCCCCACCCACCCCTGCTCACGACTCTTTGAAAAAAAAAAGCCCCCACGCACCAGGTGCTGCAAGGTGGGAGGCAATCCCTGCTGCCCCCCACTGCTCCACACCATGTCGGGGGCTCTGTCATGAGTCCCCGACCCCCGCCTGCTCGACCAGCCCCCCCATGGCT
>NW_005842586.1:260316-271172 GCF_000455745.1 Alligator sinensis
GGAGTGTGCAGGGGATAAGGCCTGGCAGGGGTCCCCACATGGTCCCCTCCCCACTCCTCCAGCTCCCCCTCCCTTGCCCCCCTACTTACCAGCATGGAGTCCGGGTTCAGCTCCTTGCTGCAGCGAATGGGGACTGTCCAAATCACCGAAGCTCTCTGAATTTTTCCCAAATCGATTTGGAGAGCTTTGAATTGATTTGGACCTTTTAATTGGCCCTCTGATTCAATTCGGATTCAGAGATTCAGCCACCGGATCAGGCTGAATCTCCAAATCGAATGAGCACCCAAAGCTTTGCACAGCCCTATAGATTATCCCCTTGAAATTCCTTGTGCCTAGTTTGGAAATGGGGCTTTGTACTTATCTAGTGCTTGCCACCTGAGCACTCCTGCTGCTTTACAGGTATTACAACCACTTGGTGCTTTCTCAATATGAGAAGAAAACTGAGGTAGAGAGAGAGGAAAGGACAAGTTTTCACAAAGATCTAAGGAGAAACAAGGTACAGGCTCAATTATCCACCTGCTTTCTTCTAAAAGCCATGTCTGCATATGCAAATAACTAGCAACAGCAAGCACCTGGCCTACACTATTAGCATCTCATATTTAGGGGCCTTCTTTGGCCCAATGTCACAGTGAAGCAAGTGCCAGAGTCAGGTTCAGAGACCATATCACCTGATTCCAGGCTCATATGTCAATAATTTCTCTTCTTACATTCTCCCAAGGACCCTTACTATCTTTCTGGTAGACGCTAAGTCTGTTTCTCAGATCGTGAAATATACTGATAGGTCCCACAGTAAACTAGAGCATCAAAGCTCAGGCGGCTGCTATGAACATCCATCCACTGTATTAAAAGCATTTCTCTCTTGTCATTTTCAGGTCAGCAACAAACTGATGTTTACTCTGATTTTCTTTGACTAGACTTATCCTTACTAGAGTGTAAAGGTTCTGACTTTTTAAGTGTTTATTTACAGGATATCAAAATATGTAATACAGGAACAAGTCCTGACAGCAACTGCTGCTCTAGGGAGCTCCCCCATTCTTTCCTGTTGTCATTGGTAGCTCTGGTCAATATTAATGGAACATTGGCATTGATGGGTGCAGAAACCATTACTTCTCAGTAGCGGGTCACAATGTAATAAGAGGTTGCTGTTATGAACATTATCATTTCTTATATACATTCATAACTAACCAACACATGTCAACTTATAAACCTTACTGCTTTGGAGTACCCCCCTTCTGTATACTTATTCACATGGAATAGTACTAGCTAGTGCATGCAAGTCCCAATAACTCAGATAAGTGCTAAGTGATACGAATAACAATTGAAGAATCAGCTCCATATAAATTAATTATCATCTATCACTTGGACTGGAACTTTCTGTAACAATATATACAAAATGTACTGATTATTCTAATGGAAAACAACATTTTGTGCAATTTTGATGGCAAAGTCTTTGTCACATTAAATATGCTACATAAAGTAACATGAAGCAATTTTTCAAGTTGTACCCTGGCTTTAAAGAAGGCATCACACAGGTAAGAATACTCATGTTGCCCAATATTTACTCATGTTCAAAAAGATGGGTGTGTACAATCTTATGTCATTACACTGCAGAAGCCAGCAATGTTTACAGTGATGGTAAACAAGCCATGGGATTTTTAATTAAGATTTTTATTTTGTTAATAAAGAAATGTTTATTTAAACCTAACAGGCAGTTATAGTTACATATTAGACTTTCAGTGGAAATATATACACAGGTGTATCACTTTGACTTAACAGAGCTTTTCCTGTGTTACAAACAATTTCAAAGGGTTAGCATGATTCCAGAATAATTAACAAAAATCTTGAGTCATGTACAAGCTTTCTGGGAGTCCACGGGTTGACAGGGCAGCCTCTGTATTTCCTAAAGATTGTTGCTGAGATGTACCTACTTAGGTTGCTCAAGACCTTAATTTATACACAAGAGAGGACTGAAGCTTTTCACAAAGATGCTTCTTATACATAATCTACTTCCATTAAAGTCTGATCCTGCATCACTTGGGCTTCCAAAACTTCCATTTAACTTCGATTAAGTTGTGCACAAGGAATGCAGAATTAGGATCTATGTTTGATCCCTGCAGTAGGTATGAGGCTCTAATGCATACTACAATTTTTTTGTAGAATGCAATTCACATTCACAGGACACGGTGGACCAAATCTGAGAGAGGTGCTTTGTGACCACCCTGAAAAGTGTTCTATAACATAGAACCTCTTAAACCATCTTTCCCTTACCTGGAGTTAAATTTTGACAGATAAGGTGATGAGATTTTCAAAATAAAATATGTGGACCTTTTTGTAGCAACATTTTTAAGACTGAAATCCTCAAGGGCTTCCTACTCCTGTCTTCCTGTTGATCTGCTCTTCCTGTATTGGAAAAAGTTCACACTGAAGAAAGGTTGAGCTCTGTTCCCTCTGTGCTTGTCATAGAGAGAAGTGACATGGAATGTCACCTTCCATTTCTTCTCTCCCAACCCGTAAGGGGCCTGCAGAATATTTTTACACTCACTAGATTAGGTCATGGACTAATCTGACTCTTGACATTGTTGTCACCTGAGAAGGGGGTAATTCATCACTTAGACAACTTGTCTAGGATGCTGCGTACAGATGGCTGTAGGAACTGCCATACTGAACCAGACCCAGGGTCCACCTAGACCAGTCCCTGCTTTTGACAGTAACAAGTGCTAAACATGTCAGAGGAGAGTGCATGAACCCTGCAGCAGGCCGATATGCGATAATTGGTCCCTGACTCTAGGAGGTTTCATCCTGGTCTCTGAGCATGGCATTTAATATGCTGTTGAAAGTGGTTATCTCCATTACTCAGGTCTAGCTCTCCTTATCCCTACAAGTGCCCAGTTTCTTTTGAAGTCTCACTGTATTCTTGGCCTTGATAACTTCTTTTAGAAGCAAGTTAACAGTCTAATTATACACTGTGAAACTATATTTCCTTTTATCATTTTTTTCTAATTCCTCCCTTTTAATTTCATTGACTAGTCCTTGTTCTTGTGTTAGGAGGCAGAAAGAACCAAAGTGCCTAATTTGCCTTCTCTACACTGTTCATTATCTTACTGATGTGTATTGTGGCTCCTCTTACTCATTTCCTTCCTAACATAAACAAGCCCATCTGTTTTCATGAGTCTTCTTCTAGGCCCTTGATGGTTCTCATTGTCCTTCTCAGAACTCCCCCTCCGTTCCGGTATATCAGTTCGAAGATGGGGGGTGACTGATACTGCACCATGTCCCAGATGGCTCTGCACTGGCAACTGATATAAAAGGCACAGTGTTATTTTCTGTATGCTTAATCCCATTTCTTGTATAACCTTAACAGCTGGGCACACCTTACTGACTACACATGTACACTGAGCAGGTGGTTTCCCGGAGCTCTCTGAAGTCACCTTCAGACTCTTTCCTGAATCAATAGTTAATCTGGAACTCTATAAGATGCAGGAGCAGTCTAACAGTTTCCCCAGTTAACAGATGGGGAAACTGAGGCACAGTAAAAAGAAGAAAGGTCAGATTTTTAAAGGTGCCCGTCTCCTATTCATTTCAGTGGGAATCAGGCATTTAAACACCTAAGAATCTGTCCATAAGTCACCCACTCCAGATCACACAGGAAATATGCAGTGGTACAATTGGACCACTTCCAGAGACTTAACACACAGAGGTGAGTATCTTAAGCAGCAGATCCAAATGGTCTAAGTTTAGTGTTGTCCAACCATTTTGGCAGGTGTGCCACAAGTTAAGCCCTGCCTCCTCCCTGAATGCCACTCTGATCCTATACCCCAAAGGCTCACCTGACAGAGTTTGTGTCTTGAGGCACTGGCATGATGTGGATCCAAAGTTCTGAATTCAGTAGTGACGGCAGGGCCAGGGAAGGGTTAACCTGACTCTCGGTAGTATCACCAGACATCATCTCTTGCAGCAGCATCCGCTCCCTGCCTCCATTCTGGTGCCTCACGTTACTGAATACCCAGGGCTGCCCTTGCCACCTGTGGCATGTGCTGTGTGTTGGCCAGCCCTGGGCTGAATATAACTTGGACCTTCCCTAACTCCTCACATCCAATCTGGAAATGACTTTTGCTGATTCTTTCTACACCAGAGCCTATAATGCAGTCTCTCCTGTCCAGTCCTGCACATCCAGCCTTGGACCATCTTGTATTTCAATTGCTGCAACATCCTTTGCTCAGCCCTTGACAAATGCAAATTGGCCTCATGTTTAAGATGCTACTCACCTACTCCACTGCCTTGACAAGCTTACCATTCCCTAGGTATCCCTCCACTGATGCCCCCATCTCTAGCACATCAGCTGTTAGCTGCCTGTCTTCACCTATGGATCCTTTATGCTCTTCCATCTTCCCTCCCTATCCTTTCTCATTTGGTATCACAGGCTGACTCCCACCTCTAACAGGCCCATGATGACAGTCTTCATTGTCTGCTTGTTAAATTGTCATTGAAGCACCTTTAGGTTTTCCCCACATTGCCCGTCACCTGTGGATGGTGTTTCCCCTAAACACCCTCCAGCCACTCCATTCTCTTCCTTAATGACTCTTTTAAAAACTCTGTTTTGCTATGATGTCTTGGAAAAACTCTGACAGCCATTAAGAACGTTGATGTGCCGAGATTATTACCTATCATGCTGATCAACAGTGGCAGAGGGTGCTCACTGAATGCCTGGGGCAGGGGTGGGGAGCACCATTCTGCTTCTACGTGTTATCCCCTCCCACAAATACATGGTTTGGTGTGGTGCCACACTGCCCAGCTCCAGTGACCAGGCAGAGGCAGCATGGAGCTTCCCAGTGGGAGGGAAGAGAAATCCTGGTGCCCCCTCATAACACCTGAGACAGGTACCCCCTCACCCTTTCCTAGTTATGCTACTGATGACCAATACTGCCTCATTAGTTCCTTGCCCTTCCATATCTGTCTGTATCCATTCATTATCTCTTGTCCTATACTCAGATTATAAACTATTTGGGGCAGCACCCTTCGTGCTGTCTGAGGTTGTACAGTGTCTAGCATAATGGAGTCGTGGTCTTTGACTAGGGCTGCTAGGCATTATAATCCTACTGGCAAAGGTAGTTAGCTGTTATAATCTGAAGTCAGGCAGGGCAGAGTGGCACCTTAGAGACTACTAACTGGGACAAGGAAGCATGAGCTTTCATAGGCAACACCCTACTTTGTCAGATGACAAAGTAGGTTGTTACCTATGGAAGTTCATCTGCTTACCGATCCCTTTAAGAGGGGTCTCAGCTGCTGTTGGGGAATATAACTCTTGCAGCATCCCTGGAGTTAGCCTGCTGATCTCCCATGGCTAAAGCAGGCAAGATTTATCCAGTGTATGACTTCATTTGTGTCTCACTGGGCATCTCTGTATGCTTCCTTCATGAACTTGCTTTGTTATAGGTCACTTTGATTTTCACACAGAATAAAACTGGAGCCCTTAGCTGTGCAGATGGCTCTTACCCCAGATGTTCTGCTGATAAGGCTATTTTCTCATGTCAAATTGCATTTTAATGCTGCTTAATGAATGTTCTCTTTACAGGCAAGGCAAACTGTTTTCTTCCACCCTGAACTGGAAGCGAGAGGAGGTATTAAATTACCGTGAGCAAGCGCACATTAGCCATTGACTGAGGAGCAGCCACATGGGTTTGAGTAATTGTTACTATACTTTACTGTGTATATAGGAGACACAGCTTTCATTCCTAGCCAACTCTCTTGTTCCCAGAGAAAAGAGGGTCTGGGATCACTCCTTGGAAAGCAATTGCCTCTCTGATGAATGGGAGGGCTAGGTTCAAATGCTGATTCCTCACAAGGAAGCTCATGTGGAAGTGTGTTGCTACAGGATCATGATGAGGCAGTAAGGCCCAGGTCTCCTGCAAGGGCTCATCCTGAGATATTTGCACATCTCCATGTTCTAGGGATGGAGCTAACCATTCTGCCGTGATAGGGATCCTCACTCCCCACTCCCACAATAAAATTGTCCCAGGAAAACTGTGATTTATGTGTTTTTGGGTGGTGTTCTCAAGTCTCCTATAGATATGGTTGTGGAATGGGGTGTTCTAAGATATTATTGAAAAGCTCATTTGTTCCGTCTGTCACTAACAACACTGTCACTCTGGGAGAGATTTTAAAATCCAATTTACAGTGTAGGTTTGGATATTAGACATTTTCCTTTACTATTACCTTTCAGTCACCTTGGAGGCCATGCACATTGCCTGTCCTGCATGGGGATGTTTTGGACACAAACAGCACTCTCCATATCAATGAAAAAAAATCCTGACAACCCTTCTATTAGGTTGTTTCTTCAAAAATGTCTCTGGTTTTAATTTTTAAAACAAGATCTAAACCTGGTGCTTCTGCCTCCTGACCCTGTCTGTATTATGCCAGTGTATCTGGGTAACTGCAAAGAGCAGTGACATTCTAGCATAAGCTTCTTGTCAAAGAAGAGATAATTTCTGTTGTGCTGCACACACCCAACTCACTTGATATTTAAACATGGTTGCAGTGGTTTGTATTTAGAAGCAAGTTGTACCTGTTTTGCTCAGCACAGTATTTGGAAGGTTTATGTGATGAACAATGCCTTCCCCCCACTCCAAATGTATAAATTGTGACTGAGGTACAGGTTGTAGCCATATTGGTCTACAGGCAAAAAGAATCAGAACTCATGGCAGAGGTGATACCTTTTATGAGACCCAGATATCTAGATGATATCTTTTATTAGATATCTTTTATTTTATTAGCTATTTTTAAAAAAAATTTTAAAAATCCCTATTTGCAATCTTCCAGGCACACACACCCTTACTCAGGCATAGGAGAATGCAAAAATTGTAAAATTGCTCCTAGATGGAAATAAAAATTCATATTTCACAGGAGAACTGAAGATGTTGTAAGATCTCCTGGTTGGAATAGTTCATTTTGTGCAAATTAAGTTCAAATCTATTTACCTTGATGTTGTCTGATGTCAAGCAGAATGCTGAATTATGTTTCCTTCTGGTTATGATATTTCATATTTCACAGTGTCATGACCCAAAGGGTATGATTTTGTGTGCGCTTCGGCACTGCAGAATTATTTCCCGCCACATGGAGCTTTCTTTGCACGGTGCAATTCTCAGTTGCATAGAGAAAACCCCGGTGCAAAGGAGTTCCCGCCACCCATATGTAAATTTGTTTCCCACTATTGGCTGTTTCTAAATTATTCCCATGTGGCGGCTGGCGATTGGCCTGTTAGCCGTATAAGAGGCTTGAGCAGTTTCCGCCCAAGTTGGAGGACTTCACATCCATCTCGTGAAGAACTCTAAGCGCGCTGTGGAGCCTAACAAACTCCGCGTGTGCCTTAGAGGAGGATATAGGGGCCTGATCAACCTCTAGCCTCTCCCTGTCGCCGCACGATCCCTCGATGTACCCTACCCTGCGCGCTCGTGGAGAGTCACCTTTCGGACTCTCATTTCGGTCGTTCCACGGAGCCTAGCAAACTCCGTGAGTGGTATCCAGAGCTCTGTTCGTGTTCGTTTAGCGGAGCCTAGCAAACTCCGCTCGTGTGTCTTCGGTGGAGCCTAGCAAACTCCGCTCGTGTGTCTTCGGTGGAGCCTAGCAAACTCCGCTCGTGTGTCTTCGGTGGAGCCTAGCAAACTCCGCTCGTGTGTCTTCGGTGGAGCCTAGCAAACTCCGCTCGTGTGTCTTCGGTGGAGCCTAGCAAACTCCGCTCGTGTGTCTTCGGTGGAGCCTAGCAAACTCCGCTCGTGTGTCTTCGGTGGAGCCTAGCAAACTCCGCTCGTGTGTCTTCGGTGGAGCCTAGCAAACTCCGCTCGTGTGTCTTCGGTGGAGCCTAGCAAACTCCGCTCGTGTGTCTTCGGTGGAGCCTAGCAAACTCCGCTCGTGTGTCTTCGGTGGAGCCTAGCAAACTCCGCTCGTGTGTCTTCGGTGGAGCCTAGCAAACTCCGCTCGTGTGTCTTCGGTGGAGCCTAGCAAACTCCGCTCGTGTGTCTTCGGTGGAGCCTAGCAAACTCCGCTCGTGTGTCTTCGGTGGAGCCTAGCAAACTCCGCTTGTGTTTGTCTGTAACTGCAACTCAAGAAAGTTTTCCTGCCTGCACCGCGACCATCTACGGTGTAAGTAAAATAATCTTTAATCAACCTCTACGCGTCAGTGCTTAATTCTAGTTCGCTGTGCCGACCTTTTCCCCGGCCCACGTGCCCAGGCTGCTGGCCACAGCCCCTCGGCCCCGACACACAGGAGGATGGTGTGATGGTCTTGTGTTGAGGCACTTTGCACCCTGTGAACATGCAGATTGATCTAACTTTTATCTGAGCCCAATATGCACAAAATGAACTATTCCAACCAGGAGATCTTATAACATCTCTCCTGTGAAATATGAATTTTCATTTCCACCTAGGAAAATTTTTACAATCTTTGCATTCTCCTATGCCTGAGGAAAGTGTGTGCGCCTCAAAGCTTGCAAATAAAGACATTTTTTGCAAATATCTAGCTGGTCTAATAAAAGATATCACCTCTGCCATGAGTTCTGATTCCTTTTGCCTGTAGTCCAAGACAGCTGTAACCTGTATCCCTGAAACATGGAAGATATTTAATTTTAGTCGTTTTTAAAATAAAAACTTCATAATTTTACAGGAAGGAAGCAAATTTACCACCTTGGAACTCGAAAGCTGACACCCTGGCTCCTGCCTATTGTTCCAGCTCAATCTGCATGTTCACAGAGCTCAAAGTGCCTCAACGCAAGAGAATTTCCTGTCCCAGAGAGCATCCATCACACCATCCTCCTGTGAAATATGAAACATCATAACCAGAAGGAAACATAATTCAACATCTTGCTTGACACCAGACAACATTGAGGTAAATAGACTGTTCTGAATTGTGACTTGTATTCATATATTAGTGTTCATTAAGGGCTTGAACCCAAAGCCACTGAAGTCAATGGAAACACTCACTGATTTTGATCAACTTTGAGTCAAGGCCTAAACTGTGTCTCTGAGCCTGTCTCTGCATGTAATGAATTGGCATTACATAGTTCTGAGTTCTCTCTCTCTTGGCTCTGTGATGTTGAATTACATTTAGCAGCTCAGACACGATTCTCAGGAAGTATTTCTTAGATACAAGATTTATATGCCTGACTGGAACTTTTAAGTCAGTTACAGGTGCGGAGGGAGGGCAATAATTAGACGAAACATAACAGTATGCAATAATTCCTATTAAAAGAAAGTGTCCAACAGGCATGCCATTAAAAGTTATGCCTTGCCAAATAAAATGGAAATAATTTTGTATTGCAGTGAATTAATCAGCAAGCATCAAAACTTGCTAACTCCCTTTATATTAATTTAGATCTCAGGGAGATGGAACACATCAGGATGTGACTAAACCTAAACTTCATATACAACTAAAAATCTTCTCTGATAGTGGAAAGGCCCCAAAAAAGCTGTGGAGTGCTAACACACACTCATTACTGTGAGCATCTCTAGGAAGAACTATTTCTCTTAGGTTAAATTTTAAGGAAATGTAATGGCTCCTTTTGTCAGCCAACTACTTATGAAACCTGACAAGCCCTCTCCTTCCTTCCATGCTATTTGATCTTGTACCCAAAGTTCTCAGGAATTTAGCAACGGAGTTTGGAGGGTATGGGATTGGGCCTTTGGGATGTGTGGGCATCATTAATACCCATATATTAGTCATTAATACCCACCTGCTTAGCCAGATATAATTTTCTTTGAAGACTTACTTGATATGGAGACACGTAGTGAGATGTAGTCTTCAGTACCTCAGCCACATGATCCAAAAGGCCTGGAGAGAGTGTGACAGGGGGCACACTTGAGGCCAGGTCTCATGTCAGCCTGCCAACCTGTCTAAGTATGGTACTCTGCCCAGTCCCACCTGCCATGACTTGCTGTTTCTTAACCTGGTGTAAAATGTGAGAGGCTGCCTATTTAATGCCCTGATGCCATAGGGTCTACACACAGCTCCAACCTTCCCTTACCATGTCCCATGCCTAGAAGATGGCATCCAAAACAAGTTCTTAACCTTTGACCCAAACTTAGCCTCACCACATCTGAGGACTTACCGGGGTCTCCCTCTGACTCAACACTTGGCCTCACCACGTCTGAGGACTTACTGGAGTCTCGGCCTCTGGCCCAACTGCATCCTCAGGCATCCATAGACTTAACTTGCCCTAACTGCCCCATTCCTGGGACTTCAACATATTCCCTCCTGCTAGGGCCTTCTGCTCATGCTATTACTCTTAAGGGGGTTGGCCCGTGTGCTTCCCTTCAGGCTGCCTTTACAGCCCTACTCAACACACACCCTGTCCGGCAGGAGCCCATCTTAGGGCTCTGGAGGCGCAGGTGAGGGAGCTCCGGGAGGAGGTTAGCAGGCTGAGGGGGATCAGGGAGGCGGAGGATGAAATTGACAGCTATTTCTTTTCCCTGCAGGACCAGGCACCTAAGAAAGAAGCATCCCGGGGAGTGCCCTCCACAGCAGAGTGGCAGACGGTCACATCCAGGACCGGAGCTGCTCGCAGCGAACAGGTACCAGTTCCTCCAGTCTGACTGGAGAACAGGTACGAGGCCCTGGCAACCCTGCAGGAGATAGAAGGAGAGGAGGAAACCCTTGGGCAGGAAGCAACACCACACTCTCCACGCTCCGAACAGGTCAAGAGATCCAAGTGGACCCAGAGGAGGAGGCGACAAGTGCTCGTCATAGGCGAATCCATCCTGAGAGGTACGGAAGGGCCCATCTGTCGTCAGGACCCCTCAACATGAGCGGTATACTGCCTGCCCGGAGCAAAGATTTGGGATGTGACGGAAGTAATCCAGGCCAGGAT
>NW_005842586.1:277936-278644 GCF_000455745.1 Alligator sinensis
CCCTATGAGGAGAGACTGGGGCACCTGGACCTCTTCAGCCTCTGCAAGAGAAGGTTGAGAGGCGACCTTGTGGCTGCCTATAAGTTCATCACGGGGGCACAGAAGGGAATTGGTGAGGTTTTATTCACCAAGGCAGCCCCGGGGGTTACAAGAAATAATGGCCACAAGCTAGCAGAGAGCAGATTTAGATTGGACATTAGGAAGAACTTCTTCACAGTTCGAGTGGCCAAGGTCTGGAATGGGCTCCCAAGGGAGGTGGTGCTCTCCCCTACCCTGGGGGTCTTCAAGAGGAGGTTAGATGAGTATCTAGCCTCTTTCCTGCCTATGCAGGGGGTCGGACTCGATGATCTATTGAGGTCCCTTCCTACCCTAACATCTATGAATCTATGAATCTATGGTGCAGCCCTTCAGATCATCCTCACAATGTTACTCAACACCCACTTATGCATAGTCCTTTAGGCCACAACATCACATCCTACTCTATGCAAGCCACCACAAGCTTCAGCCCCCTTACTGGGGCCGCTCTGCCAATTTGCCCCCTTTGCTGGGGCCCCCGGGGTCTTACACCTCATGGGGCTAAGGTGCCTCTCTCTATGCTTGGTCCCCGTGCCTGTCCCTACAATAATGTCACCCACCAGGATGTGGGGGCTAGGGTTATAAGACACCCCTACCTGCCTTTCACTAAGGAGACAACTGGCCTGGCATTCC